>NW_020451260.1:1491686-1527578 GCF_003343035.1 Apteryx rowi
CCCCCGGCGGCCGCTTGACAGCTCTTGTGCCGGCTTCGACCCGCCGCCAACTTCCACAGCCACGAAACGGGGGGCGAAAGTTGGGAGACGGCGGAGCTGGAGCGGGAAACACTGCTGGGCCGCTCGGCGTTTTTAGAGCTAGTTTCTGTGGCTAGTTTCTGCGTTGTTGGGTTTTTTTTTTTTGGTTTTGTTTTGTTTTTTGTCTTCTTGGCTATTCGGAAGAAGCAGCGGCGTCGCGTTGGGTCCCGCTTCRCTCTCGGTTTCGCTGTCCCCGCGGTGTCGAGCGCTGCTAGATCTGYGCTTGGCTTTACGAGCGGCTCGGTACCTCCTATAATAACGGCGTGAGCCCGTGACTGCTTGAGGACACCCTCAAACGCGCGGCGCGGTGGTAAACAGGTGATAAAAAAGGACAATCCTGCAGCCCAGCAGACTGTTCTGGAATTACACTTATTGTCATGTTCTCAGTTCCAAAAATTTAGTGACAAACAGCAAGGGGGAACCTTGTATATATGTAAACACATGCGCGTAATTCAAAGACCTGTGCAAAATCCTAGACCCTGTGGGTAATTCACTCAYGCGCCTGGGCAGGAGCGTCCAACGCGGAGTTAGCTCTGTAAGGTAAGGTCTATATGAAATTAGGCTGAGCGGGTATTTTTAAGGAAAAGGAGCGCAGGCAAGATGTGAAGCTTCTTCTCGTGCAAACTGAGGAACGGAGAAACCGCCGTCACGCATGGCAGTATGCCGTGCCTGGGGTAAGCGCTCATCGGGTGTTCGTCCTTCCCACTGACGGCCTTCCTGCTCAACGCACCTGTATTGCAGCAGAAGGAGCATTTCGCTATTACTTGGGCTGATAACCAACTATGTATGTGCAATTTTTCAGATTCCTCTGCAGTTTAAGAAGGAATTTTCTTTAAAAGTCCCAACCGTAGTACGCAACAAGGCTTATAAATGGTTGACCGGCTTCTACTTTGTGTTATCTCTGCTAAAGGTAATTCTCAATTAGCCAGCAGCCCGGTTTCTCCGTGTTTATTGCTGAGTTATTCTCCCAGAAGGAATCGCCTTTTGTAAATGTGCAGCTGTAGTTGAGAACAGCCCTGTTTCTATCTCTATCCAAAAAATCCTTGGTTTTGGAATGAAGAAAACAGCTATAAGATAGCTGTGTACCTTCTCTCCGGAGTAAAACAGCAGTGGCTTTCTGTATATTTAGAGGAATTTAATATTCAATGTTCTTTATGAGGAATCTGCAGGATAAGGCATACATAGATGTGGTTACTTTTGCTACCATGAGTCTTCCCACTAAAACAAGTGGAACCACTTGTGGGAATAAAATCAAGGACATGACTTTATCTTTTTGTTGGACTGCGCCAAAAATATTGCTGCTGCAGTTTCCGCAGTACAAGTTAATGGACTTTCTGGTGCTTAAGAAGAATATTTAAGTCAGATCCGCTATTCTGTAGAAAAATAGCTTTCTGAAGTTATGCGATGAGATCTTTTATGAACCAAAACTCCAACACCAAACAATTTAGTACGATTTTCTAGTTGTGCTGTGAGAAGTTTGCTGATATTTTAAGTTGTTTTTAAAAAGATGTTCTGAAATTATTCTCATTTGAACTCAGCTAAGTRTGCTTTATTTGCTGAATGCTTCAAACCTCAAAATGTGAACTGACTTAGTCTGCTTAAGTACTTTAGATCCAGCTTTTCTTCCCGTTGGATTGGTTGCTTGAGGATAAGAGGGAAGAAAAGTAGTTCCAGAGGTGTTAAAGACCTGCTTCCAAAATGGCCTAGTTTCCACTGCCGAACGTAAGATTATTAACACTTCCCAATGTGACTGTACCTTTTAATCTGCAGATCTCCAGGTACTTCAGAAACGTCATTTAAAATGATGGCTCAGGACGTCGCTGGAAGGAACCTGGAATATTGTTATTGCCGTTTTCTGTTAACTACACCCAACAGTGCCTTGAGCACGCAGGGAGTCGGAGGTGCTGCATTACCATGCRGAGCCCTGCGTTGCCCAGCCGCGTCTCCGTGCTCCTTCCCTCGCACGCGTACGCGCTGACGGGCTCCCGTTGCAAAGTGGAAGTGCCCCCCTTTCCTCTTTACTCCGCAGAGCACTTACTGCGCCACTGGAGGGTTGCGGACAAAGGGAAACCTTTCTTTGAGAAGCTCCTGTTGGGGAACGCATTTGTAGTTGGTATTTGCCTAATGTAATAGTTTTAGACTGCTTTATCACTACTGAAGTGATGAAGCCAGCTAGCGTGTGCCTGGTTTGTGTCACGCTTGRGTAGGCAAGGCTTCCTTAAAAAAAAAAAGAGAGAGTGAGAGCACAACCATATCAGGTTCAGGATGTGCAGACTCCCAGGACAGTTGCGATGTGCTTAGGAGAGAAAAGGTTTGTTGGTCCTAGCGTAGTGGCGCATAGGAAAACAAAATCATTCTTGGCCAGAAAGGTGGGAAACTCTATGAAGCCTTATAGTCATCTATTAATATTTCTAGCCTGTGTTATAAAGAACAAACTCCTGATAACACAGAGGTCTCCGTAAGTTCACTACCTGGAAAAAAAGGTTGGAGCTGTTAATTTATGGAGAATTTCAAGAATACTTGAAATATTTTTGTTTAGCCATCATTCAAACTGAAGGAAGACTGCAAAGTCATCAAGCATAAATTGCTGTCCACTGAGAAATATTCCYTAGTATTAGGTATAATCCACAGCTCAGGCTGTGTAGTAATTGAAGCAGACCTTGCCCTAATTGACGCTGAGCTTCCTGACTCTCTGAGCAATGTAATTGTACCTTTTAAAAGTATGATGAGCCTTTCCCTTAAAAGTAGCTTTTGCAATTTAACAAATCCATAATTGCAGCAGCAAAACATTTGCTTCCAGATAAGGGCACTTGTACAGTATTAGTAATTAGTTTGAACTGGCCAGATGCCTCCTGATAAGGTACAGCAGAAAGCCGTCATCTGCTGTGCTGAAGAATTTAGTTCCCTTAAATTGTGACACAGCATGTATGTAGTAATAAGTCAAAAATTACTGGTTGTAATGGGTCGAGTCTAGTGGTGTACCACAGGCTTGTTTATTCCTTACCATTGTCAAGTACTGAAAGCAAAAGAAGAAAAAAAAAAGAAGAAAAARCCTCATTCTGGTTATGCTGGCACATGTTTTAGCAGAAATTTTCTTCCTCTTTCAATTCCTCTGCTTTCTTCCTAATTCCTGCTGACAGGACCTTGCGTAAGCTCAGTGCTCTGGGCATCTCTGGTGTCCCAGCCTCYCAGCCCCCTCTTGTCCTCAGCTGACATCCTTCCCTACCACCACCTCAGGCCTGATCTCTTTTTAGGTAGCACTTCCACAAAACCCCTCATGACCGCTTAAAAATCTTCCTGCAAAGCAGCACGACGCARCCTTTTATTTTGCTGGAAACCAGGTATCAGTTTGGGGGCCTTTCCTGCAGACCTGTTGCTGAGCTCTTCCCTGAAACAGGCAGGATAAATATGAGTCGCCGCGGCGTTAAGCTTCGTGTCCTTTCATCCTTCCCTTGAGGGAAGGATGAGAAGCAGGTGGTGGCCGGGCCAGCTTATTTGCCGTCAGTTGGACTGTGCTGCATCTAGAGTACTTTTATTGTCTGGTGGTATCTTTCATCTGAGAAGCTGTTGGCTGTAATTCCAAATTCTTGGCGCGAGTTATTTTTATAGCTACCCGGTGCTGCCTCTGGCTCAGGCACAGGGTCCGTCCTTGTGGAGCTCGTCCGGGCGAGCGGGGTTAGGCTGGGAGCTCTGTTTTAAAAAGCGTTAACCCACCCGATGGCATGTATAGACGTAGCCTTGATTTTAAATTTGATGGGTTAAATTCTGTCAGAGGGTTAAATTTTATGTCAGGCATAAATCAACTGGGATCATCTCTCTTGGATGTAAACCAAGGAAATGAGTGGAAAACAAAGCCCAGATTCCTCCCACTTAGCTGTAGGCATCTGAGACGCTTCCACTAGGAGACTCGTTTTAGGTCCCTCTAGGGCACCTCTGAAGAGAGGAGCACCTCCAGAAAGTAATTTGGCCCGTGTAAGATTTGAATCACACCCCAGAAAAGTCTCTCTCTCTCTTGTCGATTAGAGAGTTAATTGATTAAAGTTAGTTAGGAGAAATCTGGGCCACAGTCTTGTTTGGTTCATAAAATACTACCTGCAACAGAGTAAATTTGAGTAGAGCAAGATAAGGTGTGATGTTTGGCTTACTTTTTAATCCCTTCTTTAAGATAGTTATTCATGGCAAATTGAAGCCCCCCCCTAAAACCAGATTGATAAGATGCCTGCTGAGTTTTACTGGGATATTGTAATCACAGATCATTTCTGGCTTCATATGCATAAGGACATGGACTTACAATTGTGTAATAACGCCAAACGAGCTATCAGAATTAAAATCAGTTAAGACCGAATTTGCCATTCCTAAAGGCTGGTTGTTTTGTAGCACAAATTTAATTTTGCTTATCTGATCCTGCTGTATGTGGTTATTTTCTTCTGCCCTGAACTCTGGCAGACCAGCTGTGTTTAGTCCACCGCTAGCTAGTTCAGGGAGGAATTATCATGCTAAAAGCAACGTTTGGTTGTAATGCTGGCAAGGCTTCCACTTGTCCCGTCTCCGCACAGTAAATTTATCTTCTTTACCCCAAAACAACTAACCACGTGAGTTTTGAGTGGAACTTTCTTAAACTGCAAGGCTGAACCGACCGAAGAAAGGTTGAGAGAGAGCGAACCTGCTGAACRTCAGCATTGCTTTCCTCTGGAGTTTGCGACGGGTGAAAAAGAAACCGAGGTACACTGATGATGAAAAATCCTAGGTTTATACATATTCTTCTAATGCTTTGAAAGATTTCGAAGCAGATCCTCAGATGATAACTTCTAAAGTCAGTCTGCTGTCTTAAAAGTTGATTATGTGCAACTTTGATTGTAACAAGGTCTTCTAAAGTATCCAGGCTATTTTTAAGGTAATGTAGTTTTGCTTCTTAATCTCATTTTCGTCTTCCATCTGGAAGAAATTAAAAATCCAAACCATGCATCTTTGCAGTCCTTAAAAGTATCTCGTACCTGTTTTACTATTCCTGCGCGTATCGAGGATTTGAAGGTACAGCTGGGGCAGGGAACCCCGGAGCACCAGCTGCGAAAGGCTGGGGGCTGGCGGGGACGGACTTATCCGAACAAGCTTACCGCAAGCCCTGGAGACCCCTTCCTTCCCTTAGGCCCGGCAACGGAGAGAGAGGACTTCCCTGCCGTGGTGTCCCACGGGCTCTGCCTTTTTTCCCTGATCGTATGCACCTGATACTGAAGGTTTTTTCCCCTCTGCCGTCCTCCCCCTGTCCGGATCCTGCGCGATGCTGCACCCGAGCGACGTATGCCTCATCCTTTCTGAGCCGCGATCTTAATCCGGGTTTATAGAGGCCTACAGCTGTGGTCTTGTGTAAAGTCCTGAGGTGTGACTGCTGTTCTGTCTCTGAATGTTGCTGAAATAGCATTTAGGGACAAGTCCAGGACATGTCCCCTTGTGTCACTGTGTTATACAAGCATGTAATAAATAATAATTTTTGCTCCAAAGAGCATTTTGTTAAAAATAATTGAATAAAATGGATTTGAGAGTGGTCATCACCTAACAGTATTAAGAGCTAGGCTTTTGAGTGGCGCTAAGAAATTTTTGAATCTGTTAGGGAAACATTTCCTTTATTGAAAAGGTATACAGCCTCTGAAAATAACTTTTCTTTTTTAGGTTTGGAAGTTAAAAAATCGAGGATGGAATCCAGAGGTTCAATAAATGTTTAGCTGTTTTACAGTTTTTGCCTAATCTAGTTGTACCAGGCCTAGAGACATGCTTGCTCTCCTTTCTGTTGCCCAGGCCAGTAGATTTTGTTTTCAGAAAGGTATTGGAGAAACGCAACCTCAATTTTCCTGCTGTACTAGCCCGAGTCAGTCTGTCCTCCCTGGCCCTTGTACTGGTGCCAGTTACGTGGGTCACCGCAGAAGGATAATATTTGCTAATGGCTATTTTCCGCCCTAGGTTTAGGGTGCAGCTACAAGACAGTACCTAGTAAATGCCGCTGACTGCAGCCCGCAGCATGATGCTAGCTGTGCTAGTTTCCCTGTATGTTCTCTGTACTCACTGGCATGCTCTGTTCATCGTAAAGATTTCCTTCTCCTTCGTCCCGGCTGCAACGAGGCAATTTTGGGTTATTATCACAGTGTTTGAGTGAGGAGGAGCCTTATCTAACGTGTACCTATTTCTCTTACAACAGATAACGTAGAAATATGAATATTAGTTTGACAACATCTGTATCTGAATGATTTCTTTTCTTCTTCCCAGGTGCAGTATAAAAAAGAAGATGTTCTCCCGATTAAGAGTAGCTGCCACTCCCTGCGCAACRGCATGTCGCAGTGCACATACGAAAGAAAAAGGCAAGCCACTGATGTTAAACCCGCGAACAAACAAGGTTGGTGGCGTGCGTTTATCAAGCATCTTATCTTCAGCTGGCAACTGCGCAGTGAACCTTGTTCTAGGATTGAAGCGGTGTTCAGTTTTAAGGTCAAGGAGCTGTACTGGGCCACAGCCAAAAAAAGGTACAAAAGATGGAGGAGCCAGCGATCGTTTAAAGTTTACTACCTGGAGAACTACAATACAGGGACTTGCAGTGACGCTTTCTGCTTCTGTCAGCCTGCACTTCCCTCGGTTTGCTGTGGTTTACACAACCGATCCTGCTGCTCTCTCGTGCCGAATTAAGAATCGGTGATTCTCGCTGATTGCTGGCTTAATTTTTTGGCTGCTTGAATCCCAAGAATATTTTAGCAGATTATGARCCTTACTTCATAGTTTGCAAAAGTAATTTTGAATTCAAACTTGCTAGTGATAGAAAGTATTAGCCTCCGAGTCCTAGTCCTGGTTTTCACCTGCCGGACTGTGAAATGGGACCAAGCCACGTCAGTTAGAAACATCTCTGTGCAGAGAGTCAGAGAGAGAGCGCCTCTGAAAATCAGATAACTGGGAGGTAGAGACATTATGTTGGTTCCATGCATTGGGAGGAATTTCTCTTTGTGGGGAAAAAAAAGCTGCTTTCTTAAAAGATTCACATTTCCAACTCCCTACCCCCAATTTCCTTTTTTTTTTCCAGAGCAGTAGTAGTCTTTGGGAATAACAAAACGATCAACCTTTAAACTAAAGCTAATGAGAAATAAGATGAGGGCTTTTGGCAGTTAATCCAAGCCATCTAAAGTGGTCAAGAAAGGTGACAAACCTAGCTGCCTTGAATAGGGTATTTTATGAGCAATGGAACTGGCAAAGCTGGACTTCCATGGCTTTGTCCTGCGCTTTTTGAGGTCTTGCTTTTCTCTTCTTCCCCGTTCTCTGTGTTTTGTTTTTTTTCCCCCTCCCCCTCCTGTCATGCTTCAAATTTCCCCTTCTCTGTAAACTTCCTTCCCTTCCTTCCCATGACCTTGGCTGATATTCCCAGCTCCTTCGCGTGTCCCCTGGCCAGACATGAAGCAGCCCGTGCTGCCGTGAAGTGGCCAGCTGGCAGCCGAGCACCTAACCCCTGCGCTCAGCGCGGCCTTTCTCCCGGTGGGGGCACTAGGCTGCCTCTTTCCTCCACGCAGCAGGGTTTTTTTAATTGAAATTTGTTGGAATTTCTTTTCTTTGTCCCTCTCTTACTGTCAGAATAAGTAGAAGTTGGCCAATGGGCTCAAAAGTTACGGGGGAAAGGGCGAGGGAATCGAGCTAAGAAATACAAGCCCCATCTCTTTGTATCCCACCCATAACTCTGGGGAGAGTCGCTCCAGTGTTTCTTGGTGGAAGAGTCACTCTTCAGTGTCCTGAAAAGAAGGAAGGAAGACCAAAAGTTGCTTGCGTTGCCTTATACAGTGCAGTGCAGGGTGAGATGCCTCAATATTGTGTGAATGCGGGTTGCATAAATACGGAGATAGCTGTGGTAGCTAGAGTCCGGCTGACTGCAAAAGCAAAAGTGAGATGGGAGTGTTGGGAGGAGAAAAGGATAGACTGGTGCGATCTGTCACGATGGGGTATCTCGAGACTTTTCTGACACTTTGCCATGCCAGAGGAAATTATTTCAAGCCCTGAAAGCTTTTTCAAGTGCTGATTATGCAACAGTGGTCAGAAACAAAAACAGTAGGTCATTTCTTATTGTTTTTCTGGTGATAGTATCTTTTTTTTTTCTTTTTTTTTTTTTAAGCCTGGAGCAGTTCTGTGGGGGACTGAGCACAGTGCAGTTTTTTTTTATTATTTTTTTTTGAGGAGGGAAGAGCAGAGAGGTGCTCATTAATAGCAGCTGATTTTTTAAAATAATTTTTAAATGGCTCCAAGAAGTGATACTGGGCAGAGGAAAAAAACTTCCTGCCTGTTTGTTCAGCTCTGCCTTAGTCAGTCTGTCATTAAGGCTGACACCTGTTTGAACAGACCTGTAGAGTGCTTAAGTGATACTGCTTGGTGGTTGGGTGTAGTACGTATGTAGAAACTTATTTGGGAAATTCAGCAGAGAAATAAAAGATTGACTAAACAGGGAAACTACCCTTTCTGCTCTGCTTGCCCTGGTTGCCTCATACGTGCCTCTGTGTGTGTGTGTATACATATATGAGTATGTATGTATATACACACACACAGATAATGGACTTCGATATCTCTTGCTGGTGACTTGAGATCAGCATTTTATAACTCGTTTTTTTGTTGCTTATGTTTAATTTTTATAACCTATATTGAGTTATCCTACAAAACATTTCGACTCCATTAATGTACATGGGGCCTAAAATAAGAACTGTAAGACACCGGCATCACTGATGGAAAAGCACCCCTTCCCCATCTGCAAATTAATCTGCTCCTCTACTTTGCCATTGGAGCTGGGGGGTTTTGGTTTTTTTTTTTTCCCTTGTCTTTCCCAGCCTTACCTGGCTCCTGCGAGGTGCAGCCTGCCTGCATTAACTGTATTAGGCTTTTGTGTTTCAAGGCCGGGTTTCAGATATTTGTGGTCAGGGCAGCTCAGAAAAGGTCRCGCGCTATATCGGTAATGCCCTTGCTGTTGCGGCCAAACAATTGCAGAACATACTGTAGCTGCGTTGCTGGCATCGATGTATATTTACAGTCTCCCATGATGTTTGATTTCTGCTGAACTGCTCTGTGACAGGGATTCAAATTCTACTTAATTGGCTTCAGGACCTTATGTTGTGCTGCTGATCCCTACTGCATGGAAGCAGCATTTTTTGGCACTTAAACAATTTCATTTGTTTAATACTGGCAAGTCAGTTGTTACTTGTGTTGCGGTAATGCGTGGGGTTCTCACGCATGGGCCAGGATTTCTTCTTCCAGCACAGAACGGATGATGACCCCGATCTTGGTAACGTCCATGCTGCCCTGTAGAATGGCATCGGTGTGTCTTTATCGTCGCTGGAAATATGTGACCTATAACGTTGTTCACATACTTGGTTTCTTTTTGCCTGCAGCAAATTGGAGAGACCGCATAATTTGTGACACTTTCTGTATTTTAGTTGCCGTCAGTTGGCAATTTTCTATCTTGTGTCAGTTCTTGTTAGTCTCTGTGCGCTTGACTGCGTTGTGCGTGGTTGGTTCCATCACCCCTTTTATATTATTCTGTTCCTCAATCTTGCGGGGTTACTTCATTCTTCAGTATTGCTCTCATATCCTGACAGTGTTTCCCAAATTTTTCCCTTCAGCAAATATCTTTAGCACATTTCATATGTCCGCACATATTTATATGCATACGTGCTTGGGCACATGTATGTGTGAGTACGTGACATCTTTTAAAAAATAAATTAAGAATTTGCTGATGGTGTCATGAATGGTCAGTTTAAGATTTATCCCCAGAACAATTCCTGAGGGCCTGTCCTAGTGCCTGTTCTCCAGATTGGCAGGCATCTTTTCACAGAATTTGTTATCTTGTCTTTAGCTAGACCATTAATCGCATTTTCATCTGTATTCATTTCCAGCTTTTTCAGCCCAATTTATTTTCCTGTATGCCTTATTGAATACATCACTGAAACTCTGATAGATTACCTGTGTTTAAAGAATCGGTCTCTTATCAAAGATATACATGGTCTGACTGACTTCTGGCAAATACCCAGACAGGGTATTTCCAATTCAGAATAAAAAAAAGAAAACAAAGCTAGTTGGGCAAAATAAATGGGGTAGGACAAGAGAACGTGAGGAAAGGTTGCGTAAAAATGAAGATCTAAACAGAAATGCTCCCTTTCTCCTTCCTCTGCCCATTCCTACCACACTGGTCTAGACACGTTTGGTTTCTTTTGTTTGGAAATTTTTTAGACCRTAGCTGCTTGGTTGAGCAGCCAAGGTGTAGAATAAGCAATGCCCATCTGCCTTCCTGGTTTTCTTGGGAAACCAAGATAAATAGGGTGTGCAGACATACTGAAAGGGGTGGGGTTTATCTTGCTGGGAATTGCAGTGTTTGAAATATTACGGGAGTTCCTGGTCAGTCACAAAGAAATGTCCTAGAAGGCAGGAAACGTTGACAGAAACTACTAGAAACAGGCTACTTAGAAACTCGCGCACACAGAGCCCAAAAGAAGAGTCCCACCACAAGTCTTGTGTCCTGCCCAACCGGTTTGGGGATGGAGAGGTTGTTGGATGGAGGTCACGTGGCCATGCATCTGCAGCTTCTAAAGCTGTTATCGGCTTCCTTGAAGATCTGCCTGCTTTTAAGAGGATTCAGATGCGGAAAGAAGATGGATCTGTTTAATCTGTAACCAGCTTTTATCATCTGCCTGAAAAGGTGCTACGAGTGCCAAAGCTGATAAGTGGTATTACGCCTCGTTTAGCTTGGATCAGCTATTCTGCTCGCAGCTCCTGCGTTGCTGGGGTTGCAGGTGAGGGAAGGAAGGCAGTTGTCTTGGTTTTGAGATTTGTGGGGTTAAGGCCATTAAAGGAGACCGAAAGCAATGGCATCTGTGCGGTTACGGATAGCAGTTTAATGAACTGTCTCTGCGGTGCTCACTAACGCTGTACGGTTGAGACGAAATGGTGGGGGATCCATTGCAATCCGTTATGCTCGCGATTGGCAAAGTGCAACTTCACCGTGACCGTTCGTGCTTGGAAGCAAACCCCAAAGGGGCCGGATGACTTGCTTGCTGGTTTGGAAAGGCTTCTGTTTTGGGGAGGAAAAGCTCCAGCTGAACCCAGATCGTTCATAAATGCTGGTTGGCCGAATCTGGTCAGCAGCCGCAGTGACTTGCAGCTGGTCCCCTGCATACAGATGTGGTACAAGAACTGCGGGTGTCTTTGCCTGCAGAAGCAGGGAGCAGATATGGGGCGGGGGAGCTCTAAATATATAATTTTATTGCAGTTAATATCTAGGCTGCAGCTGGCCATTTTAGTAGCCCTGCCCTTGTGGCTTCAGCACAGGGTTTAAGGCATACTGACGGGAAAATATAAAAAGCTTGCACTTTATGTTGGACTTTAGCCCCCCTGCCAGTACAAAATGTTGTTTGTGGAAGATGAAAGATGTTAAATTCAGTTTGAAAAATGAAAGAGGAAAAAAAATCAAAGGAGGTCTGCATATTATATACTGTATATATAAACCCAGATAAACTTTGAATCTATGTTTCAGATAGCAAATGCACCTTTGATTCGTATGAGTGAACCTTATTAATTTGCACTGGAGACATGTTGTGCAATAGCGAACTTTGAGATTTAGCCAAAGGAGCACACTTAAGAGAAGAAAAAGCCCACAATCCCAAGTAAAATCTCCTTTATTTTGAAAATTTAGTTTATGGTACTACTTCAAAGTGTAGGATATGCTGCTGAGTATGTTATGGCAACGATTAAAAGTTACATRAGAACCATTTCATTAAATCTCCCCTGTGAAGTAGGCTGACTCTCATTTTCCTAGCACTAGCTGCATTTGGATATATTCTGCATTTACGTCTTTATCAGGGGCTTTGAATGGGTTATTTGTTGTAAACTATACTGATTTTCAAAATGCTTCAGAGCATTTATGATACCAGGTAAAAATATCCCCTCCTATACAGTTTTCCCTCAAGCCTTATTATTAATTTTTTTTCTCACTTGATATTTTTCTGCTCAGAAAGCTCTCGGTTACTTACTCAGGGGTGCTATGAAAGTTATGGCAAGATTCTGCTCTCCTCTTCACCTCCGTGCAAAGTGGGCAACCAGAATTTTTATATGCTGGTATTTATAGCACCGTTAGCTTTGTGTAGCATAGTCCGGTTGTTAGGGCCGAAGCAAGGTCCCTGCRCCAGATAGCTGGAGCACTAAAGACACTGTATGCAGTGATTAAATGGGAGCTTGTCCTGACTTAAAAAAAACCCTGTCAACACTTCATTTTCCTGCTTTTTTTCTGCAGCATTATGTTGATCTTAGTCTGATAAATTTGTCCGTGTGTATTAATTATTTCATTTGTAGTCTTTGAAGTGTGCTGGGTTTTTCCTGGGTACAGTCCATGCCTTGTCTGTACTGTCTGAAGAGKACACCTGTTATTTCTAAGCTGTAAAGAGGATTAAGGAAACTAATCTAAGTGTAAGTCGGTGCAAAACCCGCTGAGAAAGGCCACCCGACTCTGTGGGTCAAATGGAACCAAAAAGTGATTCCTGTGACCCGAGCCCAAATCGTTACAGTGTCTAGGTGCTCAGTCGCAGCTGAAACCAATGGGAATGGGGCACTGGAGCAGGTGGTGGGATCTTCAGTGCCTTTGAGAACATCAGTCCTAGCGTTGCAAATTCCTGATGCCCCCTGGTTCCCTGGGAGCCGGTTCTGTCAAACCGCACCGGAGATGCTAAAACGAGAGGAAGAGGCTGGTAAGTCTGTAATACTGCAGCTCTTAGGCAGACCAAGTTTGAGGAAGATCTCCATCCYGCCAGGTGCTACGCAGGGAACGACCCCGAAGTCCCGAATGCAAACCAAGAAGCAGCCRATGGTCACGGACCAAGATAACGAACACAGCAAGCCTTGGAAAGGGCTCAGGGTTTTTTTGTAGTGCTGTTCTGGACTAAACTTGTTATGTTCTAGCTGGAGTGAAGATTAAATTTCTGTAGGGAGGCTGATGGCATTCAGATTTCTCTGAGTTAGGCCTGGGCAGAAATTAAAATGCATCTTTTAATGTGGTAAGACTTAATTGTCGTACTCATAAGCAAACAGCTGGCAGTACTTAGTACCACTCAGAGAATTCATTGTGTTTAAAGCTCTTCTAACTCCAGATACACTGAAAATCCAGGTTGCCTGTAGACTGAAAAAAATGTGAATAAATTGARTAAACATGGGTAGCTGTTCTGCTTAATACAAACCTAAGGGCTCATTTGGTAGTAGTATTGAGGACCCAGACGGTATATCGTCACTGGGTTTACTGTACAGGGAAATTAAGAGAGAGTCGTGACACAGTGTCTGTGCCAATAACAGGAATTAAACAGATTTTATTTTAAGGGATTTTATGAATAGTTTCTGAAAGGGAGGGTGTAGTTTTGCTAGTGAGGTATTTCAGCTGGTTTAGAGTAAAATTTTAGTAAACGGTAGGTAAAGTACCACTAAAGGGGTTCTGGCTTTTAGACCACATAGACATTAGTGACTTTATTGACTAGTGTTTATATCTCTCCTGCTAAGAGACTTACCTTTTTCTTTCTTCTTCTTAACACCATAAATCTTTTGGCATCGCTTCTATTTTTTGTAGTGCCTAAAGTAACCTTCAGAATATTACAGATGTTTCCCAGCTGTGCTTAGCTTCCTATCCGGAACGCGGTATGCACTGAGAAATGGTTGTTTTTAAAAAGGCATAAACTGATAAAGGTAACAAAGTCGCGAGAGGGTTAAGGAGAAGGGGAAGAGAGCTGATCCGTGGCTTTGCATGCTTCAGGCGCACGCYGCTTCGACAGCCGTCCTTACGTTCCTCGAGGATCTTCTGACGAATCTTGTGGCGGGTGTAGAAGTGAAACTAAAGCAGGTTCTTTACAAGCACTGAACTTATGCTGTTAGAAGTAATTTTTCTGGATTGAAAGTAAATAGTGTAGTTTGGAAATAAAGTCTCGTATCGCTGATTCACTTGACTAGCTTTTTGATGGGGTTTTGTTTAACTCTCAACATAAACTAGTACCATAATTAGTCATTCGTATATTGAATTCCAAAGGTTAAAAAAATAAGTATGTCTGGACAAAAAAATCCTTTGAACTCCTTTGAAAAGTGTTTGAGAGCAGGTCCAAAAATCCTTTGCAATATGTTTTGATTCAGCTGTGTTCCTCTCTCTGATTTATTTGCATTCATCTGAATACTCACGATCTTGCTGAGGAAATGTGTTAGAACTGAGGGGAAAAGATGGCATGTGGTGCTTGTTCCTCTTGGTTTGCCTCGTGCCTCTGCTGCTCGCTGGTTTTGTTCTCGGTTGCAACGTTTGAGTCCTCAAATCGTTTATCAGCAAAGGCGTCACGTGGCTGCAGTGACTGTGACACCCAGCAAACRACAAGCAGCCAGGGTCAGAAGATCAGGAATAAGCCGTAATCCAAAATTCGCTTACAGAAAGTATCAGAGGAATACGTGAGCATAACATTTACGTGAGGAAAGGAAAAAAAAAATGCAAATGACTCAGATAATAGAAAAAGATAAATTGAATTTATTATTAAATGTCACGTCTGTTACATTGAAAGTGAAATCTTAGAAATGTAGAGGATTGAGCTATTTTGAGGTTAAATACTTGAAGCTTTTCTAAGCTTTTTTTTATCTTTTTTTTTTCTTCCTTGAAGTAGACCAGCTTGCTTTCTAAATCTTCAAATATTTTCTTACTTTAGAATATAGTGTACGATTAGTACAAAAAAGCAGGTGGACTGCTTCAAACTGTGTAGTCAGAATAACTGATAGTAAATGTGATTTGAATAAGCAAAGAGAAAAATGATATAAATCAAAATCAATTATTTTTAATTATGGATTTTCCTAAGGTGTAGTTGATCCGTGTTGGTTATAAATGATTCAAGTATGCTAAATTACAATGAAGTGTAGCCTCTATATTGCCTCTGTAAACCACAGGGTCTTTTGTTAAGAATATGCACGCTTTATACAAATACCTATAAAAGTCTACTCGACCATCTGCAGAGGTGAAAATACATATATTCTAATTGCTGATTTTATTTTTTGTTATTCTAAAGTAGGCAAGTGCAGCGCCGTGGCGCAGGGAAGGCTCTCCTCCCTCCTCAGCTCCTGCTTTCTCAAATATTGATTAACCATTCACTGAACCGACCCCGTTGAATAAACTCAAGCAAAGAAAATTTATCATTTTTCTTTTGGCAGAAGCAAACTTAAATTGGGGTCAGTTGCTGCACAAATGGGGTTAGCACTTCAAGCAACTTTGGTCCTGAGGTCTGGTTTCGTATCAGCGAAGTTTTGCAAAGTTATGCCTAGGGTTTAATTGCCCTGTAATCTCTATCTCCACTGACTAACAGGTGGCTCACAGCAGGCCGTGAAGTATATTAAGTGCAGTGCCAGTAGTTAATGCCTGCTGGAATGGTGTTAAATAACTCAAAACATCTTAAGGATTAGAGTCATGTTAGGGCCTAATGTATGCTGCAATTAATTTTTAAACCAAAATATTAAAAGGTTGAAAATTATTTTTTCTTTCAGCAGTGATCTTCAACTTTTAAAGTAAAACTCTGTCCACCTTGCAAGGGAGAAGAATGGAAATGGTGGGATATTTTTGTGATTCAACTCTTCTGAAACTCAATTTGTTACAAATAAGACCTTTTGGTAGTAGAAAATTGAAGCGATTAAGAGATTAGCACTAGCCCTAATCAAAAAGGGAGGATTTGGGTTGAGATACGATCTCAGTAGAAGCATTAGGGCAATTCAMTAACTTTTTAGGGTCTGGCTAGATTATCAGAAGTAGGGACAAAAACGCAGCTCTTGCAAACAGTGCTGCTGTTTGCCAGACAGTGTAATATTTGCTTCTTTGTTCCTTTCTCCCTGTAAAATAGGACAAGATTTTTTTTTCCTCCAAAGAGACATTGGTCCAGTAACACTTGGCGTACTTTGAGCAGCGTGCGTGGGTATCCTGGAAGTGGATAGTCAGAAATGGCAAATACATTATAAACAGAACTCCTAGAAAGCAACTGCTACATGTTTCTCACCTCTCTTTTGTTTTCAGGGCATGGCCTTCACATTGCACGAGCGACAGATGCTTGGGTTGCAAGGACTTCTACCTCCTAAAATAGAGACACAAGACATTCAGGCCTTGCGCTTCCATAAGAATTTGGCAAAAATGAATGACCCCCTGGAAAAGTAAGCACTCCTCCAGCCTTGCTTTGTCATGCTGCTAGATGGGAATGGGTGTAAAAATACTTCACTGGGATAACCACACACGTTTTCTTGGCCTCCTCTAGGTTTTCCAGTTGTTGGAGGTTATTTTCCGTTTTGCACAAACTTCGTTCATCAGTCCCTTATGTAACTAAATGAGGTTGGGGAGCAATTTTGTAACGTCGCATAGTCATGAGGTACCAAAAAAGAATATGCACAAATTTGCCCGTAACAGAGCTGCAGACTTGCGGGGCCGCAGCTTGCTGAAGACCTTGCTGTTATGCTTCTGTAATATGGAAGATTTGGCTGGCAGGTTGTCAGAGCACAGAACTGTTTTTTTAGCTTTAGAGAACACCAGAAAAATATGTSTGAATTTCGGAAAGTTAGAAACTTGCTAATTAAGTGTGAAAAATAGTGTTTATCCTATATTGTAATTATTGCTAGAAGGAAATTATGGCCTTAATATTTTGAGGCTCTTACTGAGTAATTCTGTGAGATCAGATTCTTAACGCACTGGTTGGATGAAAAAAAAATAAGGTGATTTGTTTTGTTAGAATGGCATGTTTTTAGCATTTTGTTACCATTTTCATATAAACATGTGCATATTTGCACAGGAAAATATGCCGCCTCATAGAGGCAAGAGTAGCATTAGAATGATTTGAAGCGTACTGGGCCATCAAAACTCTGTTCTCATGACAACTGAAAGATAACTTTTAAACCCACATCATTTCACCTGCTGATCTGAAACGGTCAAATCATCTACATTGGCAAAGCATCCAGTCGCTGTAACCTAAGATAATCCCTGATTAATGATGTGTATGCTGTCCAGTCAGCTAAATGATGTGAATTGGTACGTGATAAGCTGGTATATAAATTGGCAAAAATGAAGGTTTAATGTACACACTGAGTTATGTCCTTCAAAGCGGACTTTTGTTAGGAGTTGGTTAGTTTTGAAGCTGTGTTAATGTTAGGATTAAGAAGACTTTACTGTCAAGACCTCCTTTTTTAGCTGAAAAATTCTTTCACTGATTTTTTTTTTTTAACAGTAATGAGACTCCCAGCTGCATCCTGTAATAAATCCATGGGTTATCTTATATCATAATACATGTTTGTGCCTTAATTTGTTAGCATGCGTGGTATGTCATATCAGCTATTTTTATTACAGCTTTTTAGTACCGCTACTCTTTCCTTTCCAACTTTTGTTTAGTTCTCAAAGCCCGGCTTGAGTGGAGGAAGGAATTTCATGAAGATATAATATGTAGCAAGTTTGGTTTTTTGCTTTGCCATTTTTCACATTGTTTTACATAAACATAAATGTGAAACATAAGTTAATTTTTTTTCTTTGCTTTATTACAGGTATATCTACATAATGGGAATCCAAGAGAGAAATGAAAAATTATTCTATAGGGTATTACAAGATGATATTGAGCGGTTAATGCCAATTGTATATACACCAACAGTAGGCCTTGCCTGTTCCCAGTATGGACACATCTTCAGGAGACCAAAGTAAGAACGATACGTATATAGTGCTACTATTTTTATTGCCCTTTTCTCTATATACTTCCCTGAGGTTTGGAAATGCTTTATTTCATTTTCATTTGGATTCAGCTACATTAAAGTTAGGCCGATTCATTAAATAACAACTGAAGACCCAGCTTCTTTTGGAAAAAAGAACATTTGAAAATGGGAGAGGTAATGTGACACACAAGTGCAGGGCTTCAGCCCTATTTCCAGCTCTCCCCAGGAGGCCGTGCAGCTCTTGCATTCCCAGGAGATTGCTGTGACTTTCTCCAGCTCTTGAAATCACATCCGTGGAGCTGAGGATCTGGATAAGAGCAGAGCGTTCAGAGAAAAATACAGATTGAAAGGATTGCTGGAAGTCCTCTGGTCTGACGCTCTGCTAAGGAGGGCAAACCTCAGGTAGATTCATCAGATACGTTCCTCTGCGCTTCACCAGTTAAGGCGAACCTGCTCGCAGCCCGCGCAGAGATGCGGGAACGGGAGCGCGTGCCCATCCTGCACAGCGGGCGCAGCGGCAGGTTTGCTCTAGGAAGCTCAGGCTAACAGCGGCCCTGCCAGAACCGACGCTGCGGCCAGCGTTTTCCCACTAGAAGTGGCCGAGGCTCCCCATGCTGGAGAGGCTCTTACGATGGGCTGCAGAGCAGCTGGTCAGCACATCTTGGGTGCAGAAGCAGAGGCTGGTGAGCCGTGGTTTAGGGAGAGTCCTTGGCAAAGCAGGGAAGGAGAGACCGCGGCTGGAGGTGGCTCGGCGTACCCTGTTGGGTGCGATATTCCTTGTATTAAGGTGATTGCTACCAGAAGCCTGTTTTCGGTTATTTGGAAGCAGTAAGTATGCTTGGCTGGGGTCTGAATTGGGTTCAGCAGCGATTCAAAACAGCGGTTCAGGATATTAGCTGCACATTGAGGAAACCGGTTCAGATTAGCATTCATTTCAGCTCATTTCCATGATATTTCTACATATTTCCAAAGCGCTCTTACTTGAGGGCTTTCGTGCTGTGCAGAAAAGGGCTGATCTTTTGCTTCCATAAGGACTCCACTGCGCAGTGCRGCTGCTGTGACAAAGACAGTAAAAAATGGACATTTTTTGCTCCTAATCTGGGGCAGGGGATGTCATACATGTGCAGTTAGCTCTTATGTACTTCCTCCCTGCTTCCTCCCCTCCATGGGGATTACAGGCCAGTTTGAAAGCCGTCCCCCTCTAGAAGCTGTTTAGGCCACAAATTGCAACACGTATGAGAGCTCGGGATGTGCTCCCTTTTTTCCAGAACCAGCCCTGTCCAAGTTATTTTATCTGTTACACCCTGCCCTGGGCCTTTCGTGCCCCCTTTCCTCCTGCCTGCGAATGGCTTGCTGCAAGTCGAAGAGCTGTAGTCGGTTCTGCGCTTCGCCCCTGCTCCTTGCTGCCTCTTTTCCTCCCCTCCCCTTTGCCCGCAGTTTGGGGAGCGCTGTTCTGTCCCCGGAGTTTGGTCAGTCCCTGTCTTTCCTTGCTTTTCCCTCTTTTCTCCTTCTGTAACGTCATGAAGAGAGATGCACCAAGGTAAAAGCGGGCTTAGGGCCACGTTCCCTTCTTGTGTCCTTCCAGGGGAGAGCTGGTCCTGTCCCGTCTTGCTGAAGCGAACACCGGAGGTGTTTTGCCCTGCTGGAGTATTTAAGCTGGCTCTTGGTGGTGCTGTAAAATCCAGGCAGCATCGTGAACAGAATTTTCTCTGCTTCTGTTCTTGTTTTAGAGTGTTACAGTAGCCAGATGGACTTAAGCATTAGAAATGAATTGTCTTTTCACTGTTTCATGTAATTGATTTCAACACTTATAGCTTATTTTTGTGAAAATTTTACTGTTCAAAATTTTGTTTTACAAAGCAAGGTGAGATTTCTAGTTACCACCTATAAAATATTTCTGGTTTGTTTGTTTTCTTTCAGAGGATTATTTATTTCTATCTCAGACAGAGGTCATATAAGATCAATTGTGAACAACTGGCCAGAGAATGACGTTAAGGTACTACCAGTATATAATTCTTTTTTTCCTAATTGTTATTTAATCTGAGTTGAGCTTCTTAATATTTCCGTAAAATATCAACCAATTTTAAAGCTAAATAAGGCATCCTTGGCAGTTGTTTGACAATGATGGCAAGTATAGTTAATGAAAACAAGGCATATCTTGAAGAGCTGTATTTTGTTATAAATGAGAGGTTTACAGTTTGAGCAAACAGTGATGATCAGAACTAGGTTTGCCAATCTTTTGTTTTACTTTATCATCGCATCCTGGGTGCCAGGGGATGCACCTCTGAGTCTGATTTATTACGTTACATAGCGATGGGAGAGGTGATCTTGTCCTCAGATAAGAACACAGAAGTGGTGGCTGGGAGACCCAGGTTTTGCCATTAAATCTGTATGACCCAGCTGGGTCCAAACCCACAAAAGCAGGTGAGGTGGATGATGCTCATCCAGACTTCTTGCTGGCCGGATTTAGGAGCGGAAATCATAAACCGAAGTTACAAGCTGCTCCTCCACACAGTGGCCTGGATTCTTCCCACTTGGCTTTCAGGGATTTGGGCAGTAGCTTTCAGCAAACAAACAGGAGCTTAGCAGATTCTAACATTGTCTTGTCTCCTTTCTGCTTAGGTAAAATGAGCAAGGAGTAAAGCATTATCATTTCAAATAAAAAATTCTTTGTAATCTATTCTTATTTGGTTTAACTGTATAAACATACCTGAATTTTTGCCTGGAAAAAGCACAGTTAATATTGCTCTAAACTTTATAAATGCCAGCAATCATCTATAACTTCACTTGTTTTTGTTTGCAGGCTGTTGTTGTCACTGATGGAGAAAGAATATTGGGTCTTGGAGACCTGGGTGTCTACGGAATGGGAATTCCAGTAGGAAAACTGTGTCTGTATACAGCGTGTGCAGGCATACATCCAGATAAATGCTTGCCTGTGTGTATCGACGTTGGAACTGATAATACAGTGAGTTTGACTAAACTTTGCCTGCCGTAAACTATCCCTATAATTGTTAAAAGTATTTAGTACTATAGGAGGAGATTTTTATTTGAGCACTTCAAGATGAAACCAAATATTTTATTTAAAGGCAATTCGCTTTATAGTTTTATATCAATGACTGAAAAACTCGCATTAATGTGACAGTGAAATGGTGCGTTTGGAAGTAATTTGAATGCTGGAACACTGTAAAATAGACGGTCAAGCTGACCTGACTTTAAGAGGCTGGAAATGTGAATCAGATTTATTAAAGCAGTTTATTGCTCACAGTATTGATTTGTTCCATTGTAAAGACAGCCCTCACCAACCTCAAGTGCCAGCTGATATTACTGGGTGTTGATATAGACTGGAGGCAGTTAAAGTGGCTGTATAAATGCAGTATCTTTGAGAACGGTGCAAAAGGTGTTACTGTGAACACTGGGAAGTGTATACTGAGGAAGTGACTCATCCTGCTGCTGTCTTTGATTTATTTTTTTCAGACACTCTTAAAAGATCCATTTTATATGGGCCTGTACCAAAAAAGGGATCGCTCGCGGGTCTATGATGACCTAATTGATGAATTTATGGAAGCCATTACAGACAGGTATGACACTGAATTTTCTGCACAAGAATATGGCCAAAACTACTGGCAGAAGGAGCCCATGACACACTGTCCTTGAAAGTCGTTTAAGAAATAAAGATAGGACTAGAAGACAGGAGACATGGGCTGTATTTCTGGCTCCGTAGTGATTTTCTCTGTGACTTGGAACATGCTGTTCGTAGTTATCCATTAAGTACGCACAGAACAGAGATGGAACTGTTTTAAGCAGTGAAAAGCCTGAGGAGATCTTCTGTCCAGAGATAATTGATTAAGGGCAGGATTTGTTTTAAAAGAATTGGTTCGTGTGTCTAGTGATAAGAATATTTCCCATGTTCTGCAGGTATGGCCAGAACACACTCATCCAGTTTGAAGACTTTGGAAATCACAACGCTTTTCGGTTTTTGAGAAAATACAGAGAGAAATATTGTACCTTCAATGATGATATTCAAGGTATGAGCTTTGTTTATGTTCGTTAACATATATGCAAAAACATTGCCTAAAAGAATAATCTGCAGTGTAGATCTGTTCAGCTCTTTTCAGGTTTGTGTTGCTTTTGTAGGAACGGCTTCAGTGGCCTTAGCAGGACTGCTGGCGGCACAGAGAGCCACTGGTAAACCAATTGCAGAGCAGAAAGTGCTGTTCCTTGGTGCAGGAGAGGTGGGTTCCCCTAAGGTCTCTAGGACGACAAAAGATTGTATTGTGTTGTATTTTCTGGTTCTGTAAAATCTGGACGTTCACATCCTTTGAAACTCATTGCAGAACTCTTATATAAAGGCCAGCTAAAATACATTAACAGAAGGCAGTGCCTGCTTGAAGAAGACTATTTGAAAGGCATTTAACATTTTCGAGGGCTCAGTTTTTCACATTGTTACATGGACTTCTCAGAGCAGCAGGGACTTGTGTGTAGTGGAAGGAGATTTTACCATGAAATTATGCTTCAGTGAGAAAGGGGGAATGAAAGGGAAGTGTTGCCAGCATCCGCTTTCTGCCCTGTTGCCTTCTCTGGCCATGTGGCCTCTATCACAGGCAGCAAGAGCAGAGGGAGGTACAGAAAGCAGTCGGGCACGAAACACTAGGCCGTGGTTTCTTGGCAGGAGGGCTGCAGCAATGACTTGTTCTTGGTGTCCAGCTGGGTCACTTTGCTGTAGCTGCTGAACTGCTACAGGCCCGGCATGGGGCATGGGACCCAGGAGAGCTGTCTGTCGTCTTGCTTAAAGACACGATGCTGTTGATCCCAGGAACCTGCCCCCGTCTAGGCAAACGTTGCTTGTCTCTCAGAGCTGACCGAACGAATAATTTTTGTGGCGATCTAGAACGGGGTGGTGTTTGTGATGACAGACCCATTTTGTGGCTCCTTAAAAACAGAAGTCCTCTAATCTGTCAGGCTGCCCTGGGAATTGCAAACCTCATTGTTATGGCTATGATGGAAAGCGGTGTTTCTGCTGAGGAAGCCTACAAGAAAATCTGGATGTTTGACAAATATGGTTTACTGATTCAGGTAAGGGTGCGTCAGGCCTGGAAATACCACGTTACACATGGCCAGTGCTTTCCGTGGCCTTCTCACAAACGGCATCCGCTTTAATCCGTAGGGCCGAGAGAACACGGTAGATGCCAATCAAGAACCGTTTACGCACCAGGCTCCAGAGCAGATACCAAAGACGTTTGTAGAGGCAGTGAATGTACTCCGGCCTTCGGCTATCATTGGTAAGTAAGGTTATTTTCATGTCTGTGTTTCCACAACTTGGTTATTTGCTGCGTTTGCTTTTGGCAGTATGGCCCCCAGGAGGTTGGTGACAGTGATTTGCATTTCCGCTGGGCTAAATAAGAAAAACTGAGGGCTATTTTCTGCTTGAAAATGTATTGAGCTGCAGGTTATCTCTCAGTGTATCTTCAGCGCAGCTGTGGTGCTCCTTCTGCGCCTTGTGTGGTTGTTAGCGGCTTGCTCGAGTCTTGTCCAGCCCGTCAGTGACCTTGCTTAGAACAACTCTGAGCACGTTCTCGGAGACTCTATGGCCACAGTGCACTGAAACTCCAGTGAAGAGCAATAAGAACCATCTATCAGAATACATTTCTTTTCCCAGACATGTTCCCTACACCAGCAACAAGGCAAAGAACAGAGGCAGGAACCACTGTCTTTTCGGATAAACAGGAGTCCCCTAACTTGAGTAATATCTCTCTTTTTGCCTTCCTCCCTTCCCCCAGTCAGCTTTTCTGGCCAGATCCTGCCAGCAGCATGACTTGAAGGAGCTGTTTCATACTGCAGTCCCTGGTCACCAGTACCTATAAGGTCACTGACATATATTTGCCATACCTATATATGTATCGATTTATAACTGTGGCTGTCCCCAGAGGCCAGATGAGATTATGAATATTTCCTGTTACAACTCTGTAATTTCCTTTGCACGTCATTTTTTTTGGTGGGGGGAAAAACATTTTCTGGACTGAGTAGCTGCCCTGAAGTCTACATCTGGTGTATTCATTTTTATGTATTTGTATCTATGTGTTTAGGTGTGGTCTGAAATGCCAACATGAAGGGAAAGTGCATTGCGCAGTTAACACCCAACTAGGATGAATCATCCTCGGAGAGTTGCAGTCACCTCTTGCTTATCCAGGGCAGTGATAAGCGTTCTTTACACAGATCAATACAAAAAAGAACGTAAAATAGGCTTTGGGAACACATGAATTAGATGCTCCCGTGAAGAGTGAGGTTTTTAAGCAGCCAGTATCAGCGTGGTGCTTGGTCTCTGTCTCCTGCGCAATGACAAGGCTGCGATGGTTTGCTCAGAGTCCTTGGGGGTGACGTGGACTTAATCTATAATCGTTGTCATCTGGCCTGGGGTAGTCGAGTGTTGATTCCATTTTCGCGTGTGCCCCTTTACTGCAGGAGTTGCAGGAGCTGGACGGCTTTTCTCGCATGATGTGATCAAAGCAATGGGCTCTATCAATGAGCGACCCATCATATTTGCACTAAGTAACCCCACGATGAAGGCTGAATGCACAGCAGAGGAAGCCTATACGTTAACCGAGGTATGTGATGTTTTGAAACGTTGACCTGTTGGGCACTTGACGACAGAACGGTTTACCGACAGGGAGAATGCAAAAACTCCTCAGATTATTACGTGGAATTTCTTCACATAATAATAGAGTTCTTTCTTGTCATCTTGAAGAGTAAATTGAGGTGATTTGAAAAGAAATCTTGATTTTTTTTTTTAAATAATGACACACTGCAAAGCTTAAAATAGTCTAAATCCTGTTATTTCTCTTTTAAGAAGAGACCATTAGGTACTGAGTGTTTTGTAGCTTTGATCAGTTTCCCCTTTCCCACCAAATTTTTTACTATTTTCATTTCTAAAGAAACAGCTTATGTTAACATCAAAATAGAGATTAGTAACAACCTTTAAAATACAAATGGCTGCCATGTTATGGATAAAGTTCTTAAGGCAGCAAATGTCCTTGCATCTAAGCAAGACTTCTGCTTTGCACTTGGTCATTTCCTAGCGTTTGCAGGTCAGAGCTCGTGTCATTAACAGTGACCCATGAAGACCTGTGCTTCGAGCACAGGCCTCTGCTGGTGACCCTCTGTGCTCATGTTCCCCTGTCACCACGCCTGTATCTCCTACCCTGGCGCCACCAGAAGCCCAAAGGAGGGAACTAAGTATCAATGCACCTCATTTTGCGCTCTCATCCCAAAGCAATTATGCTGTGGGTTTGGGGGGGGGGTTGGGTTTTTTTGTTTTTTTTGGAATGACATTACCACCAGCATATTTCAGGGTAAGTGTATTCAGATTTAGGGTTTGTCTTTAATAATGTAAGCCTTTTATCCTTCTGCACCGCTTTTATATAAAACTAACCTTCTCTGAAGAGAGCCTGAGGGGAAAGAGGTGGGAGGCCAGGGAGCAGTACGAGGCAGACAGTGCTAGCTTTAAAACTTTGAACTGGCTGGTAATTCCTTTCCTTTAAATCTTAGGCTCCAGCTCGCTGTGATCTCTCCCCTGTCCACAGGGCCTGCCTGAAGACTTCAGGGGTGGGGCTTGTGAAAAGACTTTTTTTTAAATACAGCCCCAAATCAAGTGACTCATATATGTAAAAGTGAGTGGGTGGAGATCTTTCCTTGTTTCTTGATGTGGAAATGTGAACTACTTCCTTCCAGTTTTAGTACGGTTCTCAACATGAAAAGCTCATGTGTGGTGTGGTGTTACCTTCACAGAGCAACGGGCAGAGCTTTCCTCTCCGGCTGGAGCTCAGGCTCTCATCTGTGTTCCTGGGCACGTCAGTTTGGAGGCAACTATTGCTGCAGAGATGTGCAGGCGGAGAGGGAGCTCTGGGCAGAAATAACAGCCTCTGGACGAAATCTAGACCTTAGCTTTAAATAGTAAATGAGGACGCTTTTAAATGAAGATTGTTTAATCTCTCTCAGATATTTTGCATCCGGGGATTAGCCAGAATAGTACGAGTGTTTCGGGATATAAAATTCACAGTCCCAATATCTTGGGCTGAAAGTAAACAGGAGCTAATTACAGAGCCGAGCCATTAGCTGGCCCATGCAAGCGTAGCACTCCTGGTATCTCTGATGGTCCCAGGGGGAAACGTACCCTCAAACTATTCGAGGGAGGGTCAGCCTCCGTTTTGCCTGCCCATTTATAAAAGCTCAACAGCACAATAAACGTTTCCTGGGAACAGACTCGCTTTTCCTTCATCCCGTGGCTGTGTGCTGAGCCTCCAGGAGGAGGACGTGTACCTCGGGGTGTTTGTCACCATCAGGTGCAGAAGCGAGACATGTCTGCTTAGATCCAGGTGTGGCAAAGCGTCTCTGCTGAAGTAGTAGCTGTGTGAGCGCACTGCTATTTCAAACAGCTTGTGCCCGGTGGAGAGAAGATCTTTGTTTCTTCTCCTGTATCGAGTCCCTGTGTCCTTTCAGTCATGATTTTCCATAAACTGTTGTTTGTATGCATGGGTCATTTGGGTGGCAGCTATTCCTGGTCAGTAAATGAAGGGGTGTAACTTCGTTCCAGTCTTATTAGTAAATTAGTAAAAACCCTTCAGAATGTAATAATATCCTTCCCTTCAAGACACAGTAATTACCTAGAAAATCCTCTCTAACTTTGCTTACTTTGTCATTTAACTAACAAAGTTTGGCAATTAATGATGACAAATGTCATCCCTATGCGTCTCTCGACCTCAGAAATAGCCTAATCCGGGCTGGTTTGACATCTTAGCTGAGACGGGAAGTCGCTAATGAAATGAAGATACCATCACTAACCTCCTTTTGCTTATTCTTTTTCCACTAGATGGCACCTGTAAAAGCATGACTGTGCTCTAGTGCCCTCTGCCACTCTGCAAGGAGTGTGGGCTTCTGCTGTGTTTTAATATTCGTTGTCTTTTGATCCTGTCCTCAAATGCATCCGTGTATTCTGCTACCTGCACGTTGTCATGGGAGCACCCTAACATTCAGGCATAGCCCCTCAGTCTTCAGCTTCTTCAGTAGTTTGCTCTCATACATAGTGTTATGGGGAGACTTAAATATTTTAAAATAATATTATCTTCATTATCAAAGAGAAAGTCAAGTTTTTTTTCATTTACAGGGGTTTTGCTGCTTGAGGAAAGGGTTGTTTAGGTGGAGGATGTATTTTACATTCAAAACTCTGGATTGCTTTTAATATTTCATGCTGATAAAAATGATTTTTCAAAAGAACAATAAGGAAACTGCATTATTCACTCCTTTCAAATCTCTCATTTCTCAAAGACAGGATGATATAGTGGTCCTCTCCTTGCCCCCCCGACCATCACTAAACAAGTGACCTTTCATACTGTGCTTATATTTCAGTCTCCTTTTGAAAGTGGCCATTACTCTGCTCTTTTTGTACAATGCTTAAGGTGGTGGGTCCTGACTTGTGGCCGTGGTTCCTGATTAATATTCCTATATTAACACATAAGTAATTTGTTTTGTATGCAAGTAGTTCCTCTAGGTCTTTGCTGTCTTAAAGAACAATGAACGTTAAAACAAATAGGGATCTCTCATTGCTTAGAGAGCTGCCCAGTTAAATGCGTACGCTTTCTTCTTTCGCCTTCCAGAGGTTCGCAGGAGGAGGAGGAGGTGCTCACTGCTTCTCTCATCTCTTCCAGGCTGTGGTGCGCTCTGCTGGGAAGCGAGGGTTTGGCTGGTGTCATATGGGGATTGTAGGGATTTGAGTCAGCAAGGCGTTTAAGTACGTGCTTTTGTCCAGTTGCATTCAGGAGGGCTGTTTTGCCTCTTTCGATGTGGCTGTGTGCTTGGGTACCTGGCTGAATCAGTCCTAGAGCTGACCGGGAGCTACAGGACTTGGGCATCCCTGTATTTCATAATGACTTGATTGCTCCATGATGCAAGAGCTTTTGGAGCTGACTGTTTTTCCCTCAACAGGGACGATGCTTGTTTGCCAGCGGCAGTCCCTTCGAGCTGGTGACCTTGAAAGATGGACGAACCTTCAAACCAGGCCAGGGAAACAATGCTTATATTTTCCCAGGTAATAAAGAGAATTGTCTTCTGCTAGTCTTTAAGACCAGGCTGTTAGCACCCTTAATCAGGCTCGCTTGCTGCACTAGGCAGTTGGTGAAGCTGCATAGAGACCTGTTCCCAGCACTGAGAAGTTTAACTGAAGATGAGACTCAGTGAGAAGAATGAATGAAAGAAAATCA
Organism: Apteryx rowi; assembly: GCF_003343035.1. Taxonomy (NCBI): domain Eukaryota; kingdom Metazoa; phylum Chordata; class Aves; order Apterygiformes; family Apterygidae; genus Apteryx; species Apteryx rowi. The sequence continues at coordinate 1,519,742 of NW_020451260.1, forward strand.
GTTAAGGGTGGGTGCCAGGCGTGGGGGGTTACATGTGTGACACGTACGCAGTGAGCTCACCCAACTGAATGTTTTTAGGAAAACAAAAGGGTGTTATTAAAGGTCTCGCTCTGCTGCATGAGTTCCTCTGCTTGTTTTGGGGGGAAGGAGAAAGTAAGTGTCAATATGCTCATCTTTGAGTTACATCTGCGCAAGTGAGGGTACAAACAAGGTATTAGGGGTATTTCCCTGTCTTCCCCTTTCCTTCCTCTCCCTTTCTTCCCCCAACTCCTAAGCTCCAACGCCCTGTCAAAGGCCACCTGTTATGGTAAACGACTGGCACACATGGTAGTAGTCTTGTGAACATATGTAGAAAGCCATGGGAAGACTTTTCAAAATAACATTCGAGATGACTTTCAGCTTCTCGGCAGCAGGGTGCATATTTTAAAATGATGTGGCCCTAATTGGCAATAATTTTATTGTAGGCGTGGCTCTCGCTGTGATCCTCAGCAGTGTTCGACATATTAGTGATAAGGTTTTCCTAGAGGCTGCTAAGGTAAGTGTGGAAGCAGAGTAGGCTGTAGCTTGTGACACGAAGGTGGATGACGTGACAGGTTTTCTGAGATAGCTCAAATCTTGCTGAAAACTGTATGATTTTCTCTTTCCTTTGGGGGGGATAAAACCAACAGGAAAAAAATGTTTTCTGATCAAGCAAAATTGTGGGAAGTGACTGCTTCCTGTGAAAATTTAATATTTTCATCCATAAACCGAACACCCAAACACGAAATTTGTCCCTGGGTAAAGGCGCCTCCCTGCCTCCTGGGAGCGGCAGCGTGCCTGCCCTCCTCCTCGTTGTCCCCTCGGGGTCCCGCAGCTGGCCGGGGTGCTCAGGGGATCTCATTTCTGCTAAGTGCTTACAAGCAGAATTTGCTGATATGGACACAGATTGCAGTGTCGACCTTTGAGAATATTGAGACTTGAAGTGTCTTATTCTGCTGTTTTGGGAGAATTCCGATAGTAAAGAATGCTGCAACTTGTTTCTCTCCTGCATCTTAGCACGTTATCGATCCTGTTCAGGATGCAGTAAATAGGAACTTGTTCGTTTTTCCAATTCAGGCATTGACAGAACAGTTGACTGATGAGGAACTTGCACAAGGAAGACTTTATCCTCCACTGTCTAATATCAGGGAAGTTTCTATTTATATTGCTGTCAAGGTGAGTGTGAAGCATGAAAGTTGACAATACTAAAAGTGTTTTATGTGTATATTAACTTAATGAGTTGTACAGCGTGATACTTGGATACCAGATACTTAGGCACAAAAAAATCAGACCTATCTTTGTGCCATTAATAACACTTACAAAAATGTTGGTTTTGCTGGATGCTTCAGTTTGGCAGTGATCATTGGTCAAAATTATGCTCCTTTGGTTTTTGAAATGAAGTTTCCAGATCCCTGATAAGGCATTCAGGAATTGTTAAAAGACTTTGGTGTTTGCCTTTGCTCAATCCGTAGAGTCATGAGCATTTTCCAGTGGAAGCGCAAATGTTACATGAGTGTAGTAAAAGGCACAAACTGCCTGGTGATTTCACTTTTCAGGTTATGGAATATTTGTACGCGAACAACATGGCTTTCCACTATCCCGAACCTGCAGACAAGAACCGTTACATTCGATCAAAAGTTTGGACCTACGAATACGAGTCCTTCATGCCAGATGTGTATGACTGGCCTGAGTCCAAGGTACACTGATGCACCAGAAGATACACTCCTCAGGCGGCATCTTCTACTCTGCAGGGATCCCTTTTTCAGACCAATTTAAATCATGACTTTTGAGACCTGTAATTTATTTTCTCTCCTTTTGTTGTCTTTTTCCCTCTCCCTTGTTTTTTGATTTGATATAGATTTCTCCCCGTCTTCCCAAGTATCTGATGAACCATATGGGTGACAGCATCTGTCACATAACTGATAGAGCTCTCCAAAATTAATTTGAATAATGATGTTGCATTTCTAGCTTAGAGCCCTCACCACACTAAAGAATTCCAATAATGATGTTTTAGCTGCATGAGTATTATAATGAATTATAGCTCTCTCCTCACTGCTGATTTCCAGAATCATTTATTTTTGCTTTTAATAATCAGCCTTCTAATTCTCCTGGCATTGTCACGCTGCGTTATTTGTGACATCGTTAGAGAATTTGTCGAGAAAAAATAAGGAGAACTTCAGACAAATCCAGCGGTCTAGTGGGCTGTTTTGTCTGATGATTAAAGACGCACATGTCCAGGCTTCCTTGCTTCATTGGCCGCTCTGGTTTTTCAATGTGCTTTGAGGAGCAGTGCGGTGTGCACATGCGGAATCCGCAGCAATATTTGTATTCTGAATTGTCATCATTGCGTGAAATCTTCTGTCAGGAGAAATATGAGCTAGTTAAAATATATCCTTGGAAAGTCTGAAAATAATATTAATCGCTTACTGACTTTAGGAAACAAAGCTATGCTGTTGCATCAGAAATTATATCGTATAAAGGCAGAATCTGAAGTAATCTACAGAAATCCTTTAGAGGGAGATCTGCGGTAGACTCCAAGGTGATGCGCCAAAGGACTTTTGTTTCATTTGTTTATTTTTTTAAGGTTCCGTTTCTTCGAAGTAAATCAGCAAGATCGTTTTCTCCCTTTAGTTTGCATAACTCTGTTTTCACAACAGGACTTGTTTTTAATGTTTTTATGATACCRCTGACTTGAAGGGCTCCTCAATGGACTTGGTTGCCACCTTGAACAAAAGACTCCTCCCCGCAAGCTGATGAAGCTAAACCCGAAGGTGTTACAGGCAGCTATAGACACGCACACGTACAGAAGTTTGCCCGAATGTTTCTTGTGATCCCAGTTTGGCATACTTTTAGTTTGAACCCAGTGAATATAAGACTTGAAAGATCTCATGCTTAGAAGTTGTAAGCTGATCACTTGATCCTCCCCTCTCCCTATACAGGCTTCATTTCTCGGGTATTTTGTATGAAAACAAAAATTGCTAGTTTAATTTTGGCTCCATTTCCTCGCAGTGATAGTACTGCACATTTGATACAGGTATCACAGTGTGCATTGCTTTTCATTTTGTTCACATCTGCTTTGAATGCCCTTCGTTATTTTATATCAGCATGCAACAACAAATTTTCATAGTCCCAGTCTATGACTTCTCTAAATCTAGTCTCCATTAAAAAAAAAATGGCATGTCAGGAACAGAAGTGGAGATGATGTGCCCTCTCCTACTTTGCTGCATAAAGACAAAAACCTGACAGAAATAAATAAATACATGTAAGAAAAGTTGCACTGGCAAAAAAAAAAAAAAATAGATTTAAAAGGGATGTACTGGCAAACTTGAAGCCAGAAACCAAAGAGATGAAGTAAATCTTGCTCAGAATTTACCTGTGGCGGGCATACGCCTTGTGCCCTCATTTACATTGGAAAATGCAGTCTCTTCAAAAGCATGTAAAATAGGGCCAAAATAGAACAGGAAACACAGACTCTGTAGCCCCTTAAAAAGACACGGTCTCCTGCTTATTGCCTAGTCCCTGATTTTAATATAAAGGAGTGTGAGGGGAAAAAGGACGGTGAACTTTTGGAACATTTCACCTAAGCAAGGAAAGAAGACTGATTCTATAAACACAGAAAGCAGTGACGTGGGGAAAGAACAGCCTATTCAAACAGGTGAAAAGCTGGCTGGTGGGGCTCTAGATGCTACCTTGCCAAGCTGTGTGATTTATGTGGTTTGCAACTTATATATATAAGTATATATACAAAAAAAAGACCAACACACACACGATGTTTTTACAAAGAATGCTTTTTTCATCTATTTTTGCTATGCTTAGTTTTTAGTGTATTTAAATATGTGATCTTACTGAAAAATTATTTATTTAGTGTATGAATTATTTTTACTTTCTGAAAATCCAACTCGTGCTGAAGCACGAACTGAAAGCCTTTTGTAGCGAGGTTCTGCATCGTTGTGTTAAAGCGTATCAGCAACGCACACCTCCTCACTTCTGACAAAATATTGGTTACTTGGAAGAGTAACAGAGATATCGCAGGCACTGATCTTGTGCCCTGGCTGAGACTGATTGCAGAGGCAGGGCAGGCAGTCCGTAAATATAACTCTGTGTTACAAAATAAAGATCCACATCCATCTATTCGGTCTGATTTTTTTTCAGGCAGTGAGCGCAGCAGCCGTTGTTTATAGTGAGCGGGCACTGACAGCACTCAGGGTTTCAGAACATCTGGCACTTGGGAAAATAATATTCCCCGCTCACAACAGGAGTCTTGCTTTGGGCCAGAGTGGTTTCGGTTCCCAGAGGAAGCTACYGAGCAGACATTTGGCAGCGGCTTGCCTCAAGGACGGGGAAGGTGCCTGTTTTGCGAAACGCAGTTCTTTCTCCTCCTGGCCTGGGCTGCCTGCTCTCTTCTCTATGCGGAGGCCAAGAGGTGTTGTCCAGAACTGGCTGATAGCGGGATTTTCCTAGCTATAAGCGTTACTAGGTAATTTTTATGTAAATCCCACTGCATAGGTGAGGAAGAACTTAGTTGTGTTTTTACTGTTATCTTTGACTGTGAGGCTCTAGTTACGATATAGTCATCCCCCAATGTGGCTGTAGATGTTCCCGAGGTCTGGAGTAGCAGGGTCCTGATTGCATCTCCCTAATCGGTCCCAGTTATGTCAGCTAAGAGGTCCCAGCTGGGCTTCATCTGCACGCACATCTGTGTCCATCGTGTAGTCAGGCTCTGTTGGTCGTCTAGAGCTTGAAACAGAGACACTGTAGGGTTTTGCCTTCAACTTACAGCCATCGGTTTCCATTTGCAACAGGTAACATGTCAAGTCACAAACTTCTAAGTGTGTTTCACTCTCCCATCTTTTTCAGAATATTTTTAGGTATATAGATTCATCTTCAGATTTGATGAACTCTTCAAATCTAATTAATCTTTGAATCAATTAGCTAACTGTTAACTGACAGTTAACTAATTAATTAACTAACTGCTCATCTTGCCACTTAGGAAGGCACCACAGTATCCCTTTTCATATTCTACTTAATCTGATTGATTTTTTTTTCTTTGCAGGCTTTATCAAAAGCATTTATTAATCTGTATCAGTACAGAAAATTCTCATATGCAGCATGCAAAGACAAAAAGCTTTCACCAGGATGCATTGTGTAATATCACATAGTATAAGTTAAGCTTAGGTTGTTTTTTGAAAATTTTTGCCTAAACGATGACTAGTGTTGTAGCTCTTCACACAGCCCTAGTGACTTTTGCCCTCTGAATGGTATAGAAACATGTCTTTCACGTCTCTTCTGTTAGGATACAATTCTGGAGGTACAGGACATTTCAGAGAAAAATACTAAGCATCAAAACCTCCCATTAAAGTCAGTAGAGCTGAGGATGCTTAGTCCTTTTCAGGGCTGGCCCAAGACTTGTTCCCTTAAAATCAACAGGAGCAGGGCTGGGTCTTTTGGCAGCAACATCTAGGTGAGGAGAAGTGGGAAGTCTTTAAAAAGAAAAGTAGCTAAGGGAGTGTGGCCTTACTTTATGAAATATGTGTGCTCTCGTTCAAAGATGTTACAAAGCTTTTTTATATTCCTGAAGCGTATGCCAGCGTGCCAACAGCTGGCACGTAGAGGAAGACTATTAAAATGTAGTGTCTGATGTATTTAAAACCAAAAGTGTGACTTGCCACGTACGTTYTTGGATATGTTTGTTAATGCTGATGTTTCATGATGTTGTGTTTGTTTTCCAAGCTTAAAATGAAGTGACGCTTTACATGCAGATCAGTGTTTTACAGGTTTCCCTGCGGTAGGTGTGTGTGTTTTCTGTACTGTTTTTTCCAACACGCTGTTGTGCAGGAGGGGGTGAAGTAATCCTATGTCACGCTCTTCTGGTAGAACCTGTAAGTAAGGGAGAGAGACAAAATACCTTGTGGTTTTTTTCATTAGCAGCCCTGTTTAGTGAACACTCCTGTAGGAGAATTGGGATCAGTACTGTTGTACAGCTACAACTATGAATTTTAGTTCAGCTGACTCTGGATTTAGTTAAAATTCAAGTTGTCTTCTTTCATTTGGGGCTTGCTCCAGCCCTCCTCGATGTTAGAGGTGCAGATGTTAGTATCTCTGTGATTTAGATGAAGTAACCTACCAACTTTCAGATAGGGACAGTAAGAACAAACCAGTTTGGGCTTCAGTTCTGTCTTGGCTAAAAATGCTATTCTTGAATTTAAGAAGAAAACCACTGTCATTTTAGGACTTTTTTTAAAGTTGATGCTCACTGTTACAAAGCACACTGCTATCCTGTTTTGTAACAAATGTACATAATATGCAAGGACTGGTATTATGTTGAATACTGGAGCAAGGAGAAAATCTAGAGCAAAGCTCTAATTACACCCATTTGGCAGCTGAATTTGATTAACGCAATTCASTTGCCTCTGGTGAAGGGACATCTAATTCTGTCTGTATCTACCTTGACCTACCTACCTACTCTTGAAATATTACGTTACCATGGTATCAGCCTGCAGATGTTCTCGGTGAAACACGAAGAAAACTCCGCACGCTTCAGGCCTCTGCTTCCCGTCGCCGCTCCCCGAAGTGCAGCACTCGGTGACGATACAGCTCGCTCGTGCCCGCTCCCGAGGGATGCGTGCTAACAGCTAGATCGCACGTGGGGAACTCGGTGTCTTGTGGTGTAGCGGACCATGGCCAGAACTCATGAAAACCTCTCCTGGGTGAGGTGTTCGACTTGCCGGCGCTCCGAGAGCTCTGTACGGTGTGCACAAAATGGGCACTGGACTGAACTGAACATAACCCTCCGAGTACCTCAGGCTTCGACTTACCCGTCCTTTAGATAGCTCCTTTCTAATAAAAACGGAAATAACAATACTGTTCAGACCGCACAAACATAGCAAGTTTGTCAGTTTTTCAGGAAATAAAAATGGGAAAATCACTTCTATCTTAAGCACATCTGTCTTACACGAGTAAACATAACTCTGTATCGCAATGCTTGTGAGAACAATTCCAGTCTAATCTGTCTAGGGTTGACTCAATCTAGGAGGGTCATTGCTCAGCTGAAATTAAAATTGTATTTGAATGTGAACTGTTTTTTTTTTTTCCTCTATAATATTGTAACTGTTGAAATGTGTGTTCTGGTCTTCTATTTTCTTAGTAAAACACATTCTCTTTGCCTAAATGACATTTGATTTTATTTATTCTAAAACAGTAATGCTTGGCCTATACAAAATTGGTACGAAAATAACTACAATAGCCACTTTTTTTCTCTCTTTTTTTYYCCCCCCCCTTAATCTACTTAAGGACATTTCTGTCCCTTGTAAGTGATCAACAGATGAAACAGGTACTTAGATTTTCAACTAAACAATTAAAATTTTAGAGCAGTTTTTCTAGAAATAATACGTCTAGCTGTTTTACAGTGCGTCACATTAACAGGCCTCCTGAAAAGGGACTTGAGCACCGTTATGTGCGTTTTACCACACAGAGAAGGCGAGGACAGAGGGGAGGTGGCCTGTCCCTCGCCGCCTGGCGTGCTGGAGCCCCAGGAGCCGCGCTCTGCCCGCGAGGCCGCTGGGTTCCCGATCAGCGCAGTTGACGCCTAAGGAGACGGACGTTCTGGTGACAAAGCACGTCTGGTGGCATCGTGGCTGCCTCATCCTGCGGCGGCAAGAAGGGAGGAGGACTTCATTARTCAGGGAGCAAGTATTTGCTGTGAATCGTCAGGGGTTAGGTAAGTGGGGATCCTTCCAAAGAGAGGTTTTAACAGGCCCTAGCCACCATGCGCGCGGTGCGGGCAGCCGCCAGCCTCGGCTCGCTGGTTCGGTGTGTTCCC
>NW_020451260.1:1528105-1543719 GCF_003343035.1 Apteryx rowi
GGGGGAGCCGGGGGGAGACCGAGGGGAGCCGGGGGACACTGAGGGACGTTGAGGGGAGCCGGGTGATACCGAAGGGAGCCGGGCTGCTCATTTACCTGCGCGTCAAAGCGGAGGTGGTGCCGGCTACAAGGCCTCGGTGTCTCAGGGCTGCCCTGGTATTATTATTATTATTGTTATTGTTATTATTATAGCACAGCAGGCCGTGCTGCTCCGGGTGGAGGGAGGCGGCGCGCGCAGGAGGCAGGTGCTGGCCCGTGCGACCGCCCGCTGCGGCCTCCTGACAAGTGGCTTTTCCCCCCCCCCAGCTGCGCAGGGCGGCTGCGAGGCGGAGGATGGCCAGAAGATAAGCCGTGAAGGGACAGTTTTTCACGCTGGGTGCGAGTTTCCCGTAGGAGAGCAAGAAAATAAGCCGTGAAGGCCCCCCCCCCCCCATATTGAACATCCCCCGACAGGTTAGATCCCTCACAATTGTTCAAATTAAAGCTTGCCGTACCTGTAGTGCTGCTTTCGGAAGAATCTAGTTGTCTTCATCGTGGTACTTAACTACCTTTTGCTTTCTGTTTGGAGAACATTGCCCGTTCTGCTCATTTTTTTGCTGTTTCCGACAAGGGGAGCGCTGCGGTTGCAGGAAGAAGTTAGGACGGCAAGTGATCGTAACGCCGGACGTGGGCTTTGAATCCATATAATCAAGCCAGTTTACAATATCTTTACAATATCTTTATCTATCTGTAATCAAAATGCTTTTACAAGAGGTTAAACTTTGAGCCTGCCTATCGGGAAACCTGGGCTACGCGTTGCTGCCTTTCCTGGAATATTAACCTATAACCGATGGTCTGCCGCTGTAGGGGAAAACATAACTCCACACTGTAAGGTCCCCAACCAGCTCTGTCTCTTATTCCACTTAGAAAATGGTAGTCTGCTCCTATACAGAGAGTAACGTTCTTCTGTGAAGGAAGCAAAATGTGTATTTCTGCCTTTTGGGGATGTGACAAATGTTTCTCATTGGTCTCCCCCCCCAAACTCAGGTGACCATGTGTTGCAGCTTAATGTGCTTCAGAGATCCCTGTCAATATAATGGGGAAATGGCCTAGAAGTTGTGGCAATTGCTATAGAAATAACTAAACCTGAGCAGCTGGTAGCTCTTTTCCTTGGAAGGTATTTGGGGCTGTTGCAGTAGCCGGCTTGTTGCGGCACTTGCAGTGTAAAACCGTGTGGAAATGCACCTGAAAATGAGGTAGAAACTAAGTCTCTGGAGACTAATGCTGAAGAAAATGCAAATATATCTCATAAGGCAAGACAAGTTAAAAATCAATCATGAGCTAGTCGAGCTTCTAACAAAGCGCTTGAAGGGTTGTTCTGCTTGTGCACACGAGTTAGGCTCTTTATGCAAACGGTATAGTGAATAAATACACAGCTCACGTATGACAGCTATTTATATAGATCCTTCCATGACAATAGGTGTCACTTGATGTATTACAGAGCCTTTAGGCTGCATAAAGATTTTGTAGTATTTAATTTTTTTGCTTTACACGGATGAGTAAAACATCGTTTGCTCTCAAAGATATCTTTCCCAAGGCAAAGTAAATCAGTGTGCCATTGCCTTTTGCGGTCTCTTAAGTTGTTCTGAGGGAAGTGAATCTTTCCCCTCTATTGTGTTGGACTGCCGACTGCTGCGGTCCGCTAATGGCTTTTAAAAGTCAGCACGGGCTATTTGATATTAGTCATTCTGGAAAGGCTTTTAAGAGGAAGTGCATGCCTTTGGGGAGAGAAAAATGGTTGAAGGAACACTCCTACAACCAGACAACAGGAAAATTTAAGGTTAAAAGAAGTGGAGAAGAAAGAAATAATAGCAGTTTTAAAGATTAGATTAGAGTATTTCCAGCTGGTTAGGATTTTTTTTTTTTTTTCATATCTAGGTAGTGAACAAAGGCCACATCTAATATTTGGTGTGTATGTTTGCAAACCTTCCATTGAGATAAAAAGGAAATCTGCTGTTTGTAAACATTGTGTTGTCCCAAAGTCCTGCCCCAGGGAAATGGGTTTTTTTTTAAGGGAAGGGGAATTTGATCCTTGCACTAAAGTAAGTAGGATACCTGCACTTAAAGCAAAGATGTTTGTTTCTTTCCCAGCAAAAATAAGCACGTTCAGTGACTTAAAATGTCTGTTTCAGGTGGCAAACTGACCTATTTAAAATGTCCATGGATATAACTTTCCTTGGGACGGGCTCAGCGTACCCCTCTCCAACAAGAGGCGCGTCGGCACTAGTGCTTCGCAGAGAAGGGGAAGGCTGGCTCTTTGACTGCGGAGAGGGAACTCAAACGCAGTTCATGAAAAGCCATCTAAAAGCAGGTTAGTGGTGTTGGAAGTTGCTGTGATGAGGGGAGGGGAACCGTTGCAGAAGATCTAAACAAAAAGTACTTTGTCCTCCTGCTCATGTTATTTGAATATACGCTAAACAGGCATGGGCACCTGGATGTAGTGCATTTGGGTGGCGGTTGCTGAACCTGCTGTGCCGTAGTCCTTAGTTGCCCTTTGGTAGAGAATTATGTTCTAGAACCAAACTCTCCTGAATTCATTTTTTTAGGCCTCGTGATTTCAAGCGTGGACCACAGACCTAAACTTGCATGGTTCTATATCTGTCTGAAGACAGCCCCAGTCAATACCTGCTATCAATCTTACTGTCCATAGATATTTTGCTTTTGTTTTTGCATAAAGTTGTATTAGCTTTTTCATTTTAGCAAATAACGGAGAAACCCCACTTGCTTTCAGTCGTTGTGCTTTTGCAGTCTCCAGCAGCAAGAGCAGACTTCTGGCTTTCACAGATGAGTTTTAAAGATGGAATTATCAATTATAAACACGGAAACAACCTCCTGCTCCCCCAAAATCTGAAGCTACCATTGGATTTAATGTCATAGTGAATAAACCGAAGTACTGATTTTAACTAAATTCTTTAAAGTTAAAGAGATTGTTAACTTTCGCACAAAAGTTGCTTGCTCCTAATTGCTGATTAAGAAGACACTGGTTCCCTGACATCCTTCGGTTCACAAATTGCAGCACTAAAGAGGTTGCAAGTCAAATTGTTTTTCCCCTTTGTAGAAAGGAGCACCTGAAGTGATCTAGGTAATTAGAAGCTGGCTAGCTCAATGTGAGACTAGTAATTGGAATAATGTATCTTGTTTTGATGTCCCTTTTGTTTAAGTATGACTTCTGTGGAAAGGAAGGCAGAAAAGGCCACCAAAAGACTCAGTGGCTGGAGAAAATGCTGTATAGCAAGGAAGAAGGAACTCCRTTAGTTAACTGAAGAGCCCGATGCAGCTTGGTTAACATATATGTATCTTTAGTAAGAGAAAATTCTGGGCTTTTTTAATCTAACAAGGACAGGGTCCAGTGCCTGGAAGTTGGAGTGAGGCAAACTCGGACTGGAAACAAAGCACAAATCTTTAAATGAAATTTTTCATCTGTTTGAAACAAATTAGGTAGGGAATGTGGAGTTCTGGCTCTTTAAAGAACTTTGAAGCAATTTTGCTTCTTTTTTGAAATTATGATCATTTCATGTCTTGAATTCAAAACTAGAAACAACACAAATGCCACCTTATGTTTCTCATGAGTCCACAGTTTCCATGTAATGTATCAAAGTGCAGCCACTTTCCAGAACTGCTTTGCATTTTAATGCGGCAGATGTCACCAGCTGATCCAGTTCTGTGCTCTTAGCACGTTTTGCTTAGAATTAGCTAAAACTAAAGTCTCAGCAGTCTTTTTTGACAAATCATTTGTAAGTCAAAATAAAGTTTGTGTGGAAAGTTATCACTGTAGTGGAAAAAAATACTTAGTGGTTTGGGATTTAGTTCTTAAACATGGGTTTTATTTTCATTTCCTGCCTTCCTTTCATTTCTTTCTCTCCTTTTTGCCAAAAAGTGATTAATTTCTGAGTTGTCATGGCGTTCGCTTATTTTCCTCTTTTTTTTTCTCTATTGTTCTAATCAATAGGTAGAATTACAAAGATTTTCATAACTCATCTTCATGGAGACCATTTTTTTGGACTTCCTGGCCTGCTGTGTACACTGAGCCTCCAAAGTAGCCCTGACCCAAACAAACCACCCGTTGATATTTATGGACCATTAGGACTACGAAACTTTGTGTGGAGGGCTATGGAGCTCTCCCACTCGCAGCTTCTGTTTCCTTACGTTGTTCATGAACTTGTACCGACACGGGACCAGTGCCCTGCAGAAGAGTTTAAAGAACTTTCTTGCCTGGACAGAGATGATGTACCTTCAGAGGAAGCACAAGGCAGAATCGTCCACCTGGATCCTGTAGAAAACTCTTACTTGCTGGTTGATGATGAGCAGTTCGTTGTGAAAGCATTCCGTCTCTTCCACCGCATTCCTTCGTTTGGCTTTGTAGTGGAAGAGAAGCCACGGACGGGTAAACTCAATGTACAAAAACTGAAAGAAATTGGTAACTACTTTGACTTATTTTTTCCTCTTTAAAATTGTTTGATGCTTTGGAGATCAGTATTTTGTGGAACTTATTGCTGAATGCCTTTATGGTATTACTGCTTCTCACTGCATTTGCATCAGAGCTCTAACTGCCTTCTTACACCTATAGGAACTGTTAGATGCCTTCGTTAGACCGAAAGGGCTTGTTCTGATAGCAGTTGTGTTCATACTGCAGCTTCAGATGCTGAGAAGTCATCAGTAGGCAGCAGATGTCTAAATGCGTGTGTTCAAGCTGAGGGCTGACTCCAGTTTTCAGCAATTGTAACAAAACTGGGTTCACTAGCAGCAGAAATCTTTTTATGACCACCTTTCTAGGTGTTCTAGCAAGTTAGAGCTGTGTATATCTCTCCATAATTCATTTTAATTCCATTTTCTAGTAAAAACATTTTAATACATTATACCAATGCAGCAGTTTGAATCGGTGTGTCATGTTACTGCCAAATAGTATTGCAGACTACTCTTGTACTGAGAAGAGCAAACAAGTTCAGAAGTTAAGGTTTAAAAAGCATAACATGGCTTTCAGAGAAAGGTATGGCAGAGTATTTGCATGACTTTATTCACTCTAATAGGAAGAATGTAGCTTTTTTCAAAAGCACCTTCTGTTAAAGTTACAAGCTTTTCATTTGTATAAAGTATGTGAAATGTCAATTGCTACTTATATATTGAGGTTGTATTTTTTCAGTGAGACAGCTCTACATGTAGTGTATCTCTTCTTAAAAGCTCTTTGAAACCCGACAATGATCGTAGCACTTACTGACTCTTTTGCTTTTATTTACCAGGAGTTCAGCCAGGTCCTCTATATGGAAAACTGAAGAATGGTATTACAGTTGTGCTAGAAAATGGAATAACTATTTCTCCTTCAGATGTCTTAGAAGACCCTATTCCTGGAAGAAAAATTTGCATTTTAGGAGACTGTTCAGGGGTGGTTGGAGATGCAGCCATGAAACTTTGCTATGAAGCAGATATATTGATTCATGAAGCCACATTGGATGATACACAAGAGGAGAAGGCCAGAGAGCATGGTCACAGCACTCCAAAAATGGCATCAGATTTTGCAAAATTGTGTAAAGTTAAGAAACTGGTTTTGACTCACTTCAGTCAACGATATAAACCAAGTGCTCAAATAGGCGAAGGAGATACTGACATAACAGAACTGAAGAGACAGGCAGAATCAGTGTTAGATGGACAAGAAGTAACACTAGCTGAGGATTTTATGACAATAGAAGTTCCAATGAAAAAGCAAAAATAGTAGTATTAATAGGCTCTACATGAAGATGAAAACTAGGCTGGTGTTCAGTCACACTTAGAACTAACGGTAGGGTTTCTGGTATCCGAATTAGTTCTTTGGTCCATGGAGAACAGCTGCAAACTGGAGAATGAATGGTGGAAAGAGTACCAGGTACAGTTATCATCGCTTTTGAACAGAAAGAAAAGAAGGTAGTCAGAAATCTGGAACTTGGAATAAATTCTTAAGTGATTGCTGCAGATGCCTAGGCTGGCCAGAAATCGGAACGYGTAGGCATAAGCCTTCCGAGCCTAGACGTTTCACTTACGCTAAAGAAAGACTCCTAGAACAGACTACTGGATTATTTCACTTAATACAGTCTTCAGGAAGGTTATATTCTACACCAGAATTTAAAATATCTTGCCCCTGTTACRAGCCTTTGAATAACATCTATTTCAAACTTGTATACAGTATTTTGTAACTATTTATCTGATTTCTATGTAAGAGGACAACAGTAATAACGTAGCGTAATAACGCTAAAACTAATAAAGTATTTATAACTCTGCCAAATATTTGTAGCTGGTGGTGTTGCTATGCCCAAGTTGAGGAGCTTTACAAATACTCCCTTCGCATATAAAGTTTTCACGTAAATAACTGTAGTTTAGGCCTCCTGTCGGAGATGAATCACTCTTAACAATTTGATTCACTTAAAACTCGGAAGTGTGAGTCCTAGGTTTGCCTACCTGTTCCCTGCAGCACTGAAGTTTTGAAAGTATGCTCTGGTGGTCTTTAGGCAGATAAAGAGTAATCTTTCCTAACGTGTTCCTCCAAGTGTGTTTTCAAAGGCAAATTGTTCTGATAAAATCATACTATTCTGATAAAAGCATATTTCTATTGGTAGAAATACACCTACAGGAGGAATTTCACCTAGATCTGTTTCTGCAATGACTTTACTCTTTCAGTTTAAGTGACCTGTAGACCAACTTTAAATCTCCCCTTTCTCAAAACTAATTAGAATTTGGAGTTTCCCACATTTTGGCCCAATTTTCTGTTCAAAAGTTAAATGAGTGCTTTTGAAAAGCCTGCCCAAGTTATGTCTCCCTTAACATGGATTCCTGAAAGCTAAAATACTTCATAGCTTTCTAATAAACACTCAAAACTTTGGCAGGTGTAAGTGCAGCTGCTAGAGTTTATGCTTGTGCTTTTGTTGAATTGATGATAATATAGATGGAAAATGAATTTGTTTTAATTTGCCATTTACTTCCCTGCTTTAGTTCTGGAATAATAAAGCTATGAAAATGAAAACAATGTTACTCTTTAAAGATCTCTCAGTTGTAAATGATGTGCCACTTTACACTATCTGTTTTTATGCAGTGTAATCCTGACCCAGACCAAGCTGGTGAAATGAGAAAGTTAAATCCTGCATATAATGCACTATACTCTTCACGTTCTCTTCCTTAAAAAGTGTGTGTGGCTGTAATGAAGCAGCAAGCTTTGAAGAAAAATAAAAGGAGTGTGATTTCCTAATATTTGTCTAAACCGATCAAGTTGAATTGTAAATCTTACCCTTCTAACAGACTCTGTCTTACTGTAACTCTGAACTAAATTACACCAATGTTAATGTTTTGTAACAATATTTCAAATAATACACATATATGGTCTTCGGAGGAATGCTTTGATTTCTTTAACAATTAAAGCAGATCCTGACTGGAAAGACTGCAGACTTGAACAACGTGACATTTGGAGCAGAAAGTCACTGATCTCTATGACTTTTCCCTTAAAAATGGCGTAAAGCTAGAAGAGTCTGTAGACTGCAGCAGTGTGTTCTTTCCACCCAGAAACTGTTTTTCTTTTGTAAGATAATATGCTGGACGTTAACAATAATAGTGGGTGCAAAGAGCTTAATATCACCCTCCGCTTTATGTAGTCAAAGGTTGAATGGTCTTCGGCTACCGTATGCCTTCATGCAGTGAGAGAACAACTTCTGCTTTCTGAATTCAGGAATCTCTTCGATTCCCGTTCAAATCAAGGAGCGTGAGGACAGATGATACAGATGAATCAATGTCCCAGTTTGCTGCCCTTGGGGAGGAGAGGCTCGTTCCTCCGTGCCCTGCTTTCCCAGTGCCCTCCGTGACTGCGTGGTTTGGTGCCCCGTGCCGGGGCTGCTTGTCTGGCTGAGCAGCCAGTAATCCGACTTGCTAACTCAGAAGAAAACTCCCCACCGGGCTAGTTTTCAGCTGGATTATGGAGTTGGTTGGATGGATTGGTTGGATATGGATTACRGTTGAACTGTCTTGCTGTGGGACTAGTACAAGAGCTGAATGAAGGAGGGAGCAGAAGTGCTTGGCCAGAACTGGAGACATGGCCTTGGACTTCCCTTTTTTTAGTAGGAAGCGAGCCAGTAGATTGGCTCAGTCATATCACATAACTACATCCTAAATAAATTCTAATAAGAGCAATTTTCTTTTGGATAATAAGAGCAAGAAGAAGAATATATCTAACTGAGGCGGTAGGCCGGATCTGCTCCAAGTATTAGGTGTGGGGCCTTTCTTATGCTGCATAGAGTTGACGTTAGTGCATTTTTGATGGCAATTTGTTCTCTACAGGCCGTCAAAGAAGGAAACACTCTTTTTGTATAAAGTGGGAAGAGATGTTGCAAGTTACCTGGTCTCTACCCAAGGCCAGATATGGCTGTCATTTTTTAAAGACAGTTTATTTTGTGCATGCTTGTGAACAAAGGTATATTTAGCACTGAAGTTATGTGAAATTCCTATATTTATTTTGGACTTAATTTCTTTTAGTAATTGTAATCAATTTATAATTTCCTCTTTTTTGTCAGACCCATGTAGCTCTACTTCCTACGGTCCCCTTTTCTCTTTTCTGTACATAAGGCTGGATACCAAATTATTTAAAAAACTGACCACTAATGAGTCTTGAATTAAATGAAAGGAATTATGTGTGCCAGTGAGAACAGAAGAATTTGGACCATAAAAATGCCTATTTTCCCTATTAATGGGTTCATATTTCCATTAAGCATATGTTAATTATTGGAGAGCAAAACTCCTTTGGGTTCAAGCATATCTTCCTGAAAATATTTTGTTTGACAGCAAGTAAGTAATGTGATAATATACTAGAAAGCTTGTTAGGGCTACAGATGGACGTTTGGGCAATCTCTTTTATTTGCACAGCTTCTCAAATGGAGAGAAATTTGAGATCCTTGATTTCCCTTTTTAGTTTCGTCTTTAAACGCGTTCAAAGTTAAAAATACTTCACCCTGGAGAGAAAAAAAAGACATGAGAACCTGTGCAGCTCAGAAGTCAGTATTCTCGTTTTAATCTTATTAGGCATGTCAAGGTACAAAGGATGAATTTCTCCCGTACGCAAGCAAATATTGAATAGCACAGATTAAAATTTCCAGCTGTGCAAATTGCCCTTTGAATAGCACAAGCTGCCCTCAGAGGCTCAGGTAACGTTTCCTGTCCTTTAGGAGTTTTAGGCCAAGTAAAATAGTCTCTAGCAGTTAGTACTCTTGTCAAGCAACCGGCTGCTGCTGGCTGATGTGCAACAGTGGCATGTGGATTTGGTGTTTCAGCCAATGAAGAGACCCAATTAAAGGTCTAATCCTGTAGAACGTGAGTTTCCCTCAGCTCCTAAATCAAAATGATTTAAGGGTTGCTCCTGTCAGATGCTGATGGCCTGGCACTGCAGGTGGGTTCTTCTGTCCTGTCCTGTGTTTGCTTCTGTGAGGGTCGCATAATACAAAAATGGGGATTTTTTTTTTTTTTTATGGTGCCAAGCTAGCTGTGGGGGAGAGAAAGCGGAAAGCAGGGAGGAATTCTGCTTTTCTGATTCTTCCCTTTCCTCTCCTCATTGTCTGAGTGAGAAAACCAGAAAATATCTGGCATGCCTCCCTTATGCCAAAATGCAAACGGACTCTTGTTGAGCTAAAGAAACAAAACGTTACGTGCTTTCGTTTCTGAAAGCGATGCTGTGCAGATGTATGCCTGCCATCAAGGTCAGGAGAGTTTGGGGACAATGGAGGGTTTTAAGAAATTATGATTGCTTATATATAGGTAAAGATTTTTGAGCTTTAAAAGCTTGTTTTTTTAATTTTTCTGCTTGAAGGTTTCCTCTAGTTTGCTTCCTTTTCAGCTGGTTCCAGCAGAGGGACTGCAAAAGAAGCTTATTATAAGAGGAGGAAGGAGGAAATAATAACTGAAGATTTTTTTAACACCACAGATGTTATGTAGTTTTACATATAGTTGCTAACTGAATTGATGAACTTTGATCAAAGAGAATTAGGTAAATCTTTTGTCTGTTGGGATCTGCATGAACTTGCAAAAAAAGCTCATGAATTGATAACCTGAAGTTCAAAAACATTTAGCTATTCCAAGGGTGGTACAGTATTTGTAGGGGATGGATTCTGCTTTCAACAGATCTCCTATACAGCCTGTGATCAAGTCTGGGCTCTAAATCCAGCTGTGGAAAGGGATTTTTGATGCTGGAGGTGGTTCAATTTCTGATAACTACTATTCAAACCACGTATGTGACTATTTGTCTGTCTATGCTGAAGAAACTGGATACATAATCTTCATTTAGAAGCTTTTTTTTAAACAGACTTTTAAAATAATTTTCTATTACTGAATTATGCTCATTTATAAGGAGAAATATATTAATTATTTACCTAGTATGTTTTCATTCTATAAATCTAATTTCTGGCAAGATGATAGGACTGACTGAAATCAGTGGTTTGGCATGTAGTCACTAAACAACTTAATGCATTTTTTATTCATAATAAAAATATATTGATTGGGATCTTGAGATAAAACAAGTCACAGAAGTTTGATCAAAGTAACATTTTCGGGCGGGGGAGGAATGCTGAAATACAGCATGTTAAATTGATCTCACTATTACTGGTATTTAATATTTCAAAAATAAGTTTAAGTTCAAGGGAGTTTTGGTAGCTGGAAAAAGTACCATTTTGTTGGACGTGATATTTCTGCAGACTTTCAAATTTGCCTTAACAGCCTACAAACATCCTTCCTAGTACTAATTGTTCCTACAGATGTTCTACTTTCTACAAAAATGAGATCCTAGCTCAGCATCTCTCCTGGTGAAGTTTCTACCTGGTAGTTAATCACAGTCCACTTACAACTCTTCCTTGCAGATTCAGCCGAATCCGTCATTCACGTGTCAGCGCATTCCGTTACGTGATTTTGCCGTGCACCTCCAATGGCTGCTGTGCCCAGCGATGCTGCTGGAACATCTGGAGGCTCAGATGAAGCGTGGTGCAACTGAGATCCTGCGGTGGCTCTGGCAGGAATGGCTTATCGGGCACGTCACTGAAATCCCACGTTTCAGTTTCTCCACCTGTTAGGTATGGATGTTATTACAATTGTTTTGTGCACTTAAATAGTCCTATGTATAAACACAAATAATTACCCATCGGCTTGAAGTGCCAAGTCAAGTCTCACTACCTCAGATCTTTCTGTCTGCTTCGGTTAATCTCGAGTTTAGGAAGACTCTACATTAGCACATGTGTTATTATATATTCAGCAGTTGCAAAATACTTAATTCAGATACTTTCAGGTCTTAATACAGCATTGATCCTATAGAATCATATTTATATAAATCATAACATTAAATAATGGAACTGCAATGTTTTGTTTATAAAGAATGAGGCCAGGGAAAGGAGTGTGATGATCAACAGCAGCAAAACTTCAGGGCACATCGAAGGAGTAACATTCAGCTGAGTAACTGAATGCAAGTGACTTGTGTGTATGTGAAACAACATGATGGAAATGCCAGGTTAGTTTGGAAAATAAGAGTCTTGAACACTACATGCACTGAAGAACGTGTCATTTTATATGGCACTTCTGAATTTAAAGACCCTGGGGGGTTTACGCGTTAGCTTGTTCACACCTGCTTGCTATAATATYGTGAAAGATTGGATTGAATTTCCCAACACCCACTTCCCTTTCGTCTACACTCTTAAAAACACAATTTTGCATAGGAAGATCACCGTCCATTGAAAAGATATCCAAAACACAGAGCCCTGTAACAGCAATTCACTGCATCACCTCCTCCAACATCTTAGATGGGGCTTGGGCTCACAGAGTATGCCTTGAAAACAAACTAGCGGTATTACAAATGGAAAGAGATGTAACAAGTTATATTTAGCCTTATTATTTGCCATTATACAATCAATGTGAATTCTGTAAATTATACTGCTTATTTCACAGCGCTTGGTGTTCAGCATTAACATTTTGAAGCTTTCATCCATGTATTTGAACAAATTATCTCTCCRGATGAGTGGGCTTGCAGCTGGTTCTCCCGGAGAAGAAGGAGAAGGGGGAATAGATTGTTTTTACAAATTGCAAAATGTTTAACGACTTTTTAAAATGATTTTAGTGACATACCTTGGAGAGGGAGGGGAAGCACTTGTGCATAACTAGCACGGAAACAGTCTTTGTCAGCAAACTGAGAGCATTTACCTCCGTAGGAATCTACGATACGGGAGCACAGGCCGGCACAGCCGGTGAGAGCTCACAGGCAAGCGCGTGGGGATTTTTGGCACTGTAGTCCACGGGTATTGCACACCTCCATCAGGAGACATCTTCTCCTTTGAACTTCTGCCCTCATCTCCCGTTCATAATGCTAGTTTCTAAGAAAACATACTTCAGAAATAGATCATTTGCAATTCAGTCAGCAAATCCTGGTCTTCTGCATGCTGTGAAGAGGCCAAAATTACATCGTTCCAGGAAAACATAACAAATATAGTAATGTTATACAATACTTTTCATCAGTGCTTAATCAGTATCCTTCTTCAGGATGTGGAAGTGACTATAAATGGCTTAGTCACGTGAGCGGCAAATTTCACTATAGGGTGGCAATATAGCAAATCACTTCCCTTAAATCATATTATTAATGTCAAAAAATTTCCATGGTATACTGCCTCTTACTAGAGTAGCTGTGATAATACATACTAACAGCTTGCAAAACATCCCACTTATTTAGCAAAAAAAAAAAAAGTGTCGTGCAGTGGATATCATATTTCATACACTTTCTCCCTTCTAATATGTATTCTACTGGTGGTTCAGCAACAGGAGGGTAGAGAGATGTAGGCTTCTAGCTAAAAAAAATGAAAAAAATGAATCTTTTGAGCTGAATTCTTTGAAGAGCTTATTTTTCCTGAGCCAAGTGATGAAGAACAGGAAAAGCAGTTCCTGCGCTGGCCGTGGATGCAGAGATCTGGGTTTGTTTCTCAGTTGTCCCTTCCTGGAGGWCCACCAGACGTGCTCCTGGTGTTCAGCCAAGCAGGACGCTTGTGCCTCCGGCTCCCCTCCTGCAGCCAAGCTGGCACCTCACACTTTTGAACCTGCATGTTTTGGCCCATCTCCAGCCCCCACATCCCTAACGCAGCTGGTTGATGGTTTGAGAGCCACCGCACTGGATTAAATAGAAGACTTGTGGCAGGTATGGTTTAAGCAGTACTTTTGATGAATATAACCATAGTGTAACTCCCCACTGTGCCTCTGCTTCAAGGGTTTTTCCATTTGAGTGTTGTGCGCTTAACAGTCCCACCTGCCACAATTTAATCTGGGCCTCCCTCCGTAGAGAAAAACATAATTCTGGCTTGCTTTTAGCAGAGCTGCTCAGCTTAAGAGTTAAGTTGTATCTGCTTTRAAGTAAGGATTTTCAGTGTAGTAGTGTGTAATTCACCACACACTTGAAACTGAAACCAGAATAAATAATCRTGCCATCTTCTGCCCTGGGTATTTGCTCCTGTGCTTGCTCTGTCCTCTCGCCTGTGCTGGCACAGGCCTCTGTGTGGCTCTGCAGTGAGCTTCATCAGGGAACTGTTCCAGCTGAAAACTAACTTGGCAAGCAGGAACGGTTGCTCTCAGCCGGATCGATTTCCTGATGCCGTTCATCATGCAGCTGCAGCAGGGGGACAGCGCGGGAGCGGGCGTATGCAGCCGCGGTTGGCAGAAAGTCAGCCCTAGTCCCTAAAGAAACTGTTTTGTCCAATACCAGTTGAAAGCTTGTGGGCAACGATAGTCTTAAGGAACCTCCTCTGACTACCAGAAATGTCCATCTTCCACCCAGTCTAGGCATAGCATGGTGTATGGATAAGTTGCTTATGATTTAATATATTATGCCTGCTCACAAAACTCTTAAAACAGTCTTTCTACCTAATAGGAGTCATCTAACTGGTTCCTAGGTGTGAGCGGTTTTTGCAAGCACAACTTAAACGAGGCAGAATAAACCAGACAGCTAGCGGGGGCCGACGCCATTCAGCACTTGCTCCCTTTGTGGACTGTATGCCAGAACCAAACCCCATTTTAATCTGCAGAAACTAATTACTTGGCTTGGGTGCACTAATTTCCTGCTGTCAGCAACAGCTCCCAGGTTGAGTATTCAAAATAAGATGTTTTTTGTAGGGCAACAAAAAGAGCTGTCGGCTCGAGGAACTCATTAGGATACCAGAAAGAAATGGGATTGTTATGATTAATGGTGTTTGATGCTGTTTTCTGTAGGTGCTGGTGAAACACAGGGAGATGATTAACCTGCCGGGATGCTCATTTCTTGCACTCTGCGCCGTGCCGGGTCCCTCTGCACGAGGTTCATCACTGAGTCATCTGGGCATCACGTGTCTCAGAAACGAGTCGCGGTGGACGACGTCCAGGCTCAGCTGAACGTGGGAGAGTGGCGCTGAAACGCTGTTTGGCGTCTTTCCTGCCAAAACGCTTTTCCTGCCGGATCCAGAGCTCGGAGGGGAGGCCGGAGGAGGCAGGTTGGGGCTTGGCCGCTGCTGAGCCAGGCACGGCCGTACTGCCAGCACGTTGCTCCGACACGGCTGGCCCGAGGAAAGGCACAGTCCTCGGGAATGGCAAAATCACCACGTTGTCCCAGGGATGAACAAAGAGCTCCCGACGGGGGATGGTTTGAGGCTGTTACTTGATCTCATGAGATTAGCGTGGATGCGTTTCTGTTAGGCGCTGTTTGGAAGCGCCTCGATGGTGCTTCTGGCCCAGATGATTGAGGTGAAGCTGATTTGAGTTTGGGAAAGAACGGGTAGATCTGATTGCCATCTTCTGTGGCTCTCTCTTGTCCTTTTTGCCTGAAGTATGACCCGCTTCCAAGAATCAACTGGAAATTGTAATTAAGCACGTTTCCTGCTTTCACAGCAACCTCCGGCATCAGCGAGCTGGTAACTTCTGCCCCCTTTCTGAGGTGGATCTGCTGATTTTGCAGCTAATGTACTAAAATTCTCCAGTCTGTGACTGGGTGGCAGCTGGTGGGGGGGGGGGGACAGTTGGTGTATGGGGCTGGGACGGTTGGTGTGTGGAGGGGATGGCTGGTGTGTGTGGAGGGACAGTGGGTGTGTGGAGGGACAGTTGGTGTATGGGGCTGAGACGGTTGATGTGTGGAGGGGACGGCTGGTGTGTGGAGGGGATGGTTGGTGTGTGTGGAGGGATGGTTGGTGTGAGGAGGGGATGGTTGGTGTGTGTGGAGGGACGGTTGGTGTGTGTGGAGGTGATGGTGTGTGGAGGGGACGGTTGGTGTGTGAGGGGATGGTTGGTGTGTGGAGGGATGGTTGGTGTGAGGAGGGGACGGTTGATGTGTGGAGGGATGGTTGGTGTGGGGAGGGATGGTTGGTGTGTGAGGGGACGGTTGATGTGAGGATGGGATGGTTGGTGTGTGAGGGGACGGTTGGTGTGTGAGGGGACGGTTGGTGTGTGAGGGGATGGTTGGTGTGTGTGGAGGTGATGGTGTGTGGAGGGATGGTTGGTGTGAGAGGGGACAGTTGGTGTGTGGAGGGATGGTTGGTGTGTGAGGTGACGGTTGGTGTGTGGAGGGGACGGTTGATGTGTGGAGGGACGGTTGGT
>NW_020451260.1:1545390-1596996 GCF_003343035.1 Apteryx rowi
CTTTTTTTGGTGGCCTGTCTCGCAGACTTTCCTGCCACTCTGTCCCCGGTTAAACTTTTCTCWGCCGCGCCTTTCCTGCAGACCACTTTCTCCATGCTCTCTCCCATGCATCCGATACGCCGTGTGTTTTTGTTCGAGGGGCGTCGTGTTTAGTTCTTCGAAATCTGCCATGTTATTTACCGTAACGGCGAGCTCCGCGTTTCGCTTATTCCGAGCTGGCCCAGGGCTGCTAAGAACAGGGGATTCATTAAAGATCACTTTTCTACTATTTTTCTTCCTTCCCCTTTTCTGGGGGTGTGGGTTTGGTTTTTTTTTTTGGGGGGGGGGGAGGTTCGTGACTTGCTGCATAGTTGAGCCTTATAGGATTTACCGCTGAAGGTTGGTTGATTTGTGGGGTAATCTGGTTGTGGGTTAGATGTGTTATTACTTAGAGCCCAAACTGTACTACTACAAACCGATTGTTGTCAAACACACAGGGTCAGCCTGGGCTCGTGGTGTCTTTTACCACCACCTCTCAAATTATCTTGGTTAAGGATGGCGTGCCACTGTCAACAGGCTGTCATATTTTAAATTATGAAAGTCTTGTAGTGTTGTTATTTGGTTCAGTAATATAGATAATTTCATGTAAGTTGGTTAAAATAGCTTTATTGGGCTGTAAAATTAAGCGTGCTTTCCTACTCCAGTGTCACGATAAGTAGGCAACTTGTCCTTCTGGCCCTCCTCTTATCTTGGCCAGATTACTACTGGAGGGAGTTCTACTCACTTTGCATTCGTGAACCTCTTTGGATATATTTGCTGCATAAGCATGCATATTTAATACTGATATAGAAACTATTTCAAAGACCTGAAGTCTAAAGAAAAGCTCAGACTGATTAGAATTCTTTTTTTTTTAAGTAGATGACTCTCTGCATAATGCATTCAGTTACAGCTAACACAATAGGCGTGTGGGTTTTGAGAGGTATCAACTTATCTAGGGGAGAACAAAGGTTCTCGGAGCAGCTTGTTCGATGCTGTTGAGGAGCAGCCTTCACCGTGCTGTTGTTAAGGTCCTGCTGGAATTTTAGGACTCTGTTTTCGTATGTTGTTAACCTTGTGAAAAACTCTACTTTTGGTTGAGGCTGGAATTTTCCATGCTTGCTTTGCCCAGAGGTGATTTTTTTTTTTTTAAGCCTGAACAAATGCAGAGAACATTATCCCTGTGCAGATTACAATAAAGAACAGATGTTATCTAATACACCTATTGCTGGGGTATGGAAACATTATGTACRAACGAAAAATCACACCACTTCTGCCTGAGCAAGGTTTGACTCTTCCTTTTATTGCTTGGTTTAGCCACAATTGTTTCCTCTGTTTGTGAGGTTTTGACAAACTGCTGTTTGTCCTTATTGAAGGAAGGGTTCTGCAAAAAGACGGGTCTTGCAGAATGCCCCTGAAAAAGGTTCAGTTTAGGCTYGTTCTGTCCTTCTGTGGCAAGCGTTTCCAGGGCATGTGGCTTTCTGAGCGTGTTCTCTCCTTCCTCTCCAAAGTTTTCATCCCCTCCTTATCCACTAGCGTCCGTTCTGAAAACGGACCTCTTGATAGGTCGGGCACGACCGAGTGGCTTCTCGGATGTGATGCAGCGYGAGTCTCGGTGACTAGATCTGTGTCGCTGAAATAGATCCAATTGTATGTTACGCTAGAAGAATTTACTGCCCTTTCCAGTCTCATGGTGTAATGCCTGATCTTCCTTCTCTGGCCATGCAGAAGCCTGTATTGAAAAGAGGAGTTTTTGACCTGTGTGCTTTCACAAAAACAAAAAAACAGGGAGGGAAGGGAAACTGAAATGTAAAATGTAGCTTTCTAGGATTATAAATGTGTGTTCATGTAGTYGTATCAGCATGGTAGTATTAGCTGTTTCATAGTGTCCACCCCCCCATGCCATCAGATTCAAAGATTAAAAAAGGATTTGGGGGCTTTTTTGCTGTTGTATTAGTATCTTGAAGATGGTGAAAAAAGTGGAACCATGTGCGGCAGAAATGCTTATTATGTTCCATTTAGAGGGTCAGTCTATATAGCATTTGTAAAATGCTTTTGAAAGCAGATGAAGTGCAGAGGTGGAAGCTGGGGGGAGTAAACAGGCTGAGAGCTACAGTCAGGCAGCTAAAACATCAGATTAGTTTCTTCCACAAACAAGTAGTTGCTCACACTTCTTAGTGTGGAATTATTTTAAGACAACCCCAAGCAGCAACTGTTTCATCTTAAAACTCTCCTCCAGTTCCTTTTATGCTGTAATATATCTTAATTTTTTTTGGTCTGCTGACAGTGAAATGAGCAGAATTGATACTGATGATTCAAATACATGAAAAAAATAGTATTCTGGCTAATGTTAGTTGTTCCTGTAAAGAACAGGAAGGTAGTGTAGTGCCTGCTTAGTGCTAGTTCTTTTGTTCTTTAATACTAATTATTCTTACGTCTACAAATATTTTGGTCCTGTTCACCCTTTGGGCAAGTAGATAATAGTCTAATGGGCTGTAAAGTATCTGCAGTCAGTTCACTTACTCATATCTTCATCAAATCATGAACTGTCTTTTGTTTTATTGGTTTATGGATTTTTCTTTATCATGTTTATCATAAAACTTCTACCACTGCATTATTAAACAGCAAAACTCTGTAGTAATGTTTTGGTGTTTAAAACTATCAAATACATATGCTGCTTCTGACTTCTTTGTGAGTGTCTAATTTTGGAGGCAAGCGCTTATGCAAGATTTTTTTTTTGTCCTTTACCCATGTGAAATGTTCTAGCGAGATGTCAATTTGTACAGTATTCTAATGAGCCCGTTTGTTAGCATTGTGTTACTGCATGGTATAAAAATGTTGGAAATCTGTGATTGGGATTGTTGTTGCTGGTAAATCTAGCTCCCATAGCATCAGCAGCAGCTTCAAACCCCTAATTCTTGTTTCTTCTTAAATATTTTCCTCAAACAATTGCCTTCGTATTTGCAAYTTAGAAATTTGTTTTTGATCATCAGGATATTTTTCTCATTAATTGATTCTTTCAGCGCATCACGGCCCAGAATTACAGGCTGTACATCTCCACGTTTAACAGTGCACAGCACCATGGGTCCTAATCTGGCTGTAGTCTGTCTTTGCTAGCACAATAGAAATGATAAATGTCTGTGTCTTTATGTTTTACTTTAAAGCTCAGACAGTATGAACTCCGATAGTCATAGTACTACTCTGACCATAGTAGTAATGACTACTTAAGTTATGGTGCATCATGAAGAATATTCTGCCCACAAACTTGCTGACTTGCTTAGACTGTTCTGCAATATATTACAATGGATAATGGCCAAATTATCTTAAGGTTCATGGTATAAATAGAAATGGCGTATTGCACATGGTGAATACCATCAGATGCACTTGGTTGCCTGATGTTGTCATCTTTATCATCCCTTTGCATGCTTGTAACACCTGCATTTACAATGATACATCAGTATTAAAAATTCTTGGGGTTGTATATGTCAGTGCACCATACCATATTTTTCCATAACTGCTGCTTAAAAATCTGTGTTCGTGTTATTTGAAATGTTCTAAAGCAAAATGCAAAAGCTGAGGTGACACATGACTTTTGTCTGATCAGGATCCCTAACCTCCCTCAGCCTTGCTGTTTAAGACTTCCTGTAGAAACAAGAGTTAGAGCCCTGAATGTGTCATCTGATATTAAGCACATGTAAAAATCTTTCTCTCTTTGATTTTAACACTGCAGACCGGTTGGATTTCTATCACAACTGTTTCTTTCAGACTTCTTGTGCATGCCGTTGCAAATCCGTCYTGCATTCTTTATTCACTTTTGACTTCTCAGTGTATTCTGCCCTGTCCCCTGCCTCCACCATTTGGCATGTTTATCTGCCTTCCCCTCAGGCGTTTTTGGACCTTCAATATACTGTCTGTATGTGGAACCTCTTTTCTGAATTAATCTGCAAGGCTATTTCCCTTTCTGCATCAAAAGCTTTCCAAAGGCCCACTGCTGTCCTGACACCTGCAGAAACTATTAGTCTTACTGTGTTAAGATTGTACTATATTTCTTGGCATTTTCTATTTAAATACAACAATTAACATTTTGTTTTAAAAACCAAGATGCTAAAAATTTTGACTTGATCACTCTTAATCACGCTGGTTCTTGTGTAATTTGTCCTTAAAGAACTGAAGTCTTGGGAGCGTCTCAAGTTGTCTCTTGTTTGGAATATGCCTAGTTTATTGTGGAAACTTGCAAATAAAATATATGTTAAGAAAGTGGCATGGAGGGGGCTTTTGGCCCTTTGCCCATGTCTTAAAGTAATTATCCAGTAGCATTTGGACTGTCACATTTTTAGACTGAGTTTCTTGGTGAATTTGATCCCTCAGCAGCTGTGATTGACTTAAATCCTACTGTAAATGAATAGGGTAGTGTATCGTATCAGCGCTGGGCCTGGATTAACCGTCTTGCCCAAGCTGTTGGATGGCTGGTTGCCTGTATCATGTTCCTCTGGGCTATGTCCCCGACTTCCAGTTCCATCCACAGCAGCCTGGTTTTTCTTGTGCCAGCATACTATTTCCTTTTCTTATTTTGGGTAAACAGTTAGTTGTTCTGCCCAAATTGTAAAGTGCGGCTTCTGATAGCTATATAAAGTTTGGAAAAGACAAAGTGGATTATGTTTTGTGGGAGCAGAGAGGGAAGATAGCGACTTGCAAATGTTAAAAAGCGTTCGTGTAAGGTTCTTATTAGTATATAGAAAAGAACTTGAAAGTTCTTTTCGGAAATCTGATTTTGTAACTTCTCAGCAAATTTCAAACACACTAGAGAATTTGAAACGAACTGTTTGGAGGAAGGGATTTTCAGATAAGTTTTAAAATTTGCTTGGCCAAATAGCCTGGGCACGTTGACAGATGTTTAGATGAAACTCTTCATATTTTTAACAGCCCTTGCACTTAGATCTCTGTTGAGCTCTGACTTCAGTTGTCTATTACCGTAACAAGACCTCTGTAAAAGCAAGGAAATCGAGTCCATGTGTTTTTTCTAATCGCAAAAAGCAGAAAAACTTGATTTTCCCCTAAGAAAACTCCTGTACTCTCTTCAGAATGTGTGTGTGTGTGTGTGTGTACGTGTATATGTCTCTGCACACTTTTTTGATTAAGAGTGTCAAAGGATCCGCTTTGCTGGAACACATCTGAGCAATTCTAAGGCCTTGTGTGAGGCCTTCCAGATGATGGTATCTCTTATGCACCTAGTATGCTGCATGAAGAGCTGCTGCAAGTATTTGGAAGTCATGCCTCGCGCTGTTTTTGTTACCCTTGGTTTTTGGCACRTATAAGCACTTGCTCTTAAGCCATGCTAGCTTATAACATTACTTTGCTGGTGCAGCTGAAGAGATGCTGGCAAACAAGGTGGAATATTAATTTTCTGTTCCATAATCCRTTGATAATCCCTTTGGGTGAGATCTCTAGTCTGCTTTTTATACTTTGCTTAATTTAGTTTAGTGTCAGCTTGACCAGGAGCACCTTGCTTGCATAAATGGGAGTGCTCTCCAGGGGCTGTTAGCTAGCAGTAGGTTTTCATAGTTCTTGCAGGAGATTCTGGGCATTAGCCTGGGTCTCCATTTTCTAGTGATGTTGCTAAAATAATTGATATTTTGAGAGACAGAATTTAGTAGTTGATCTGAGAATAGTGGAATAGATTGAGTCAGTATTGTTTTTTACTCTGCTTTACTACCCATAGGATAAATGTAAATGAAATAAAGGCACTAGCGTGGAAGCTCAGTAATGTTGCTTTCACATACTTAAGTCAATAAGAGATTTGATTTTAACTATATCAGATAGCATAGTGTTACAGATGCATATGTTTCTGGAATCTATTTATATTGTTCAGGTAACCATTTTTGGCAGAATTATCCACAGCCGTGGAAGTGAGGCATGTGGCACCAGCGTTGCATTTTTAATTTTAAACAGCTGCTTCGTGTTTTGAATTTCATTGCCGAGGCTAGAAGGATGCATCACCCTTCGCTAAGGCAGTGTTATGGAGGTAGGATGGACAGGAGAATTACAGTGTTTGTCCTATTCTGCATCAGTCTTTAAGGAAGAGTTTCAGTTAATGGTTACTGATCAGTTCTCCGAGATAGGAGTGTGTTTGCAGTAGATCATCCAAGGTGTTCTTAATTACCTGTCAGTTTAACTCCTTTTCTTTTCCAGATTTATCTCCTCTCCAGAGGATCTTATTCTTGTTACAGTTCTTAGACTGTGACAGAACAGTAGTTGTTATGCACTTCTTTTATAACATACCTACATATTTATTTTTTGAAATAAATTACTTACCCTAACATGAGGTAATTCTCTGTAACTTTATAGCTTCTTATGTTAGTTTGTCCCATTTTTCTTCTCTGTTCCCATCACGTTACGACAACAGGGAGAAAAAATCATCTGTTATTCCTGGGTAGGCCTCATCAGGTGAAACTGAAAACTTGCCTACAAACAGTGTGTCCCGCTGTCATTTTTCCTGCGTTCTCTGTCTGTTCCCGCTGCCCCGTTTCCCCCGAAGGCCTCGCGCCCGTCGCTGTTTCCGTGAGCGCTGTGGGCGGAGGGAAGCGCGAAGGGCTTTGCTCAGTATGTTCTGCTCTACCTATTCCACAGCAATTCTAACCTTTCGCTGTCGTGTGGGATGACCTGCTGAGGGGGAGTGCGAAATTACAGGAATGATATCAAAGTCTCACGCTCGCATCGAATGAATCGAATGCTAAATCACATAAATAAGCCCAATGTTGTTTTACAGAACATAGAGCGCTCCATATCTGGGGGCATGCTAGGACCTTATCTTCAAAGGCTATCTTCTAAAAATATAATGCATTAAGATTGCCTCTTGCTTTTACTTGTACACATAAAAGTAATAGAGTAAGAAGGTGTTAAGGCACTTCTTGAATGTGCGACTCAGTCAACGATAGGCTTGTAGAGCTACTTTGTGAGATACTAAATTTCTGGAACGTGAAAGAACTTGGCTTATCTGCAAAATACCCTAGTGCTCGTAGTGCTTCCGAAGAAATATATCACAGCGTTTATCAATATGTGCTGTTTTGGTAGCCGCTAGCTGACCCCCTTGTCCTGTGAGTTGAATTTGTGGCATGAAAGGCAGGATTTCTATGAAGGAGGCTTTTCTAAAGGAAGGCTCCTGAATTACCATGTAATTACACACCAGCAATGTGTAACGGGATTCAAAATCCCGAACGAGTGGCCTGCCTTACAAAAGTGCCGAGCAGTCGGAAGCTCCCATTGAGCGCTGTGGCAGCTGAGGGGTGACTCAACGTTTCTGAAGATCGTTCCGCTTAAATAAGGATTTATTTGCTTCATCTTAGTCTTCTGAAAGTCAGCACGCAAGATTCTCATTCATAATTTTTAGGGGTGTAGGAGACACAGCTACAGGCCTAATAAGCGCTTCCTTATTTAAAACTCTTGGCTAATATCCTTATCTAGTCACTTATTTATGATTGCTCTCTTATGCATATCTGGGGTGCTGTTTTATATTTAAGGAAAATGATGTTCTATTCTGTTTTAGCTGGCAAGCTTTTACAGATTTATGCGAGTGCTGGTTGCCATGGAGAATGACTGGCAGGTTAAGCTTGACTTTTAAAAGAGGCTTACTGAGTCGAAGTGCAAAAAAGCTAGCGTTGAGGGAGAAACTTTAATAGCTAGGTAAAACGATCTTGCTCAGACTTTTAGGGAATTGTTTTCCTTTGGGAGAAATTAGGTCCAAAAGCTTCTTTACAAAAGGAGAAAACTATTGAAGGTGGAGAGGGGGGAGATTTGTGATGTTTTTCCCAAGTATACCACAGTGCCTTGTATTCAAGTTGAAATTGGAGAAAATATTAAATAGGGAAGGCTTTGTTTCGTTATGTAATTGTGCTGGAATTGTCTTACGTTATTCCTTGTGCAGGAAGGCAAACGATGCATTCACACTGTAATTTGCGTGATGCATTAACTTCCTAAATTAACAACCCCCTGCTCTTTTGGTGTGATGCATTCATTTCCACTGCAGTAACAGGTCTTTGCCTGGGTCAGATATGTGAAAAAAACTTTTTTTCCTTTTAAGTACTGAAATCAGATATATTTTATTTAAATTGCTTAGAACAACATGCTAGTTTCAGAAGACGTATATTTTAAGCTTACTCAGAAAATGTAAATGTAAGAAAATCAATAATGTATATCTGCTGCCAGTGTTTTAAGAAAGTTAGGCCACGTAGCTGTTAGAAGTAGACTACCTGAAACCAGAGTTGCTTGAAGAACCAGAGCAACCTTTTGACAGCATTAGACTCCTTTTTAGTGATTGCACAAAACCTGCTATCCTAAGTCTCCGGATAAAGTGAGATAAAGTGCAACAATGAGTTCATTCAGAATTGGCAAGAGCAATACAGCTCTTCTCCTAAATTATGAATTAAAGGGAACTTGGAAAGGATGAGGTCTGCTAGTTCTGAGGAGAAGGGCATAATGAGCAGAAACCGCTCCAGGTGTATTTTCTTTACAAACGAGTTTAAAGGCCAAGTATGTTATGATGAACTTATTYCTTACCCTTATGTTCAGTGAAATTAAAGCAGTTCTGTTTGACTGAGACAGTTTGGAAATGCTTTTTTAATGATTTTATTGATTTGTCTTGATCCAAAAGAAGTTTCATACAGACAAGTAAATAGAAATGCACTAGCTGGAATTCTCAAATACGAACAGTGCTGAGTTATATAAAAGTGTGTTAAGCTCATGGCCAGATAACTTTTTTTGGCTTCTTGATTAGCAAAAGGAAATACTAGAGTTAGCCTGAAGTCAGAACATAGCTGAAATATTTTAACAGGATCATTAAGTACAGCTGACACATGATTCTCATTTACATTTATGCTTCTTCACTATTTAAATTTTGTTTAAATCAATGTCCCTTGATTCCCAGTCAGTCTTTTTGCTTGGTTTTGTCCTACCAGTAGAAAACATAGGAAATCAGTGTCACTGTTCTCCTTTTCCGAATTTAAAGCCTGTTCATCTAATAATCCATGCCTTTCTATATGTACATATTCTGTGTACATGTATATAAAATATAATCTTTATTTAAATATTATTACTAGGGAAAAAAGAGCTTTTATATCTAAAAATGTACAGGCAGTGTCTTAAGCATGTTTTAGCTATCATGGGACAAGCAATACAGTTTTTATGTGCTTTTAATATCCTGCACTTAGCTTGAAAATAAAAGAAACAAAAAGCCACAGACTTCCTTAGAAACATGATCTGCAATTTGTTAAAAAACAATTCTAATGTAGATATTTTTTCCTCCTAGGTTTTACCAAGAGACAGTACATCTAACACTTAACTTGGATCATCTCTTGTTCATCAGCTTGAAAATCATAACAGCCCCCAAAACTGACATTTGATCTGAAAGAAAAAGCTGTGACAAATGGACAATATGTCTATTACTAACACGCCAACAAGTAATGATGCTTGTCTGAGCATTGTTCACAGCTTGATGTGCCATCGACAAGGTGGAGAGAGTGAAACTTTTGCAAAACGCGCAATTGAAAGTTTAGTTAAAAAGCTAAAGGAGAAAAAAGATGAATTGGATTCTTTGATTACAGCTATAACTACAAATGGAGCTCATCCTAGCAAGTGTGTTACAATACAGAGAACGCTGGATGGGAGGCTTCAGGTTAGTACAAGTGCAAATCAGACGTTTTCCTCCTAGTGGAATTGGAGCAAAAGTGAGTGAAACAGGATCCTAGAGTATTGAGGAAGAGTAGCTGTTCTGCTGCATTCCCCTCACCCCCATTTGTAGGCATGTTTTTGTGGCTGGAGCTCTGGACTGCTGCATTAGTTGATTTTTTTTTTCTTTTTTCTTTTTTTTTTTTTCTCAAAAGGAGCAGAAGGCCTTGGATCAGCCATTCTAAATGAGTGTGTGTGTGGCAGTAAAAAGCAGGTTCACGTAACAAATTCAGTTGTCTATCCTGGTATTTTCACTACAAGCTTCTGTTAGCTCTGTGTTGGTCAGCAGTGTGAAGACCTGTGATCCCTTGCGGAGATCCTGCAGGGGATCTGCACTGAGGATTTACGTTAGCCGATGTCATCAGGACTTCCGTACCTGTATAGCTTGGGTTGTGATGTCTCTGTTCCAGGACAGATGTCAGGTTTGCTGGCTAGCTTTCTGTCTACCCTAGAAGCATTTTTTTTTCATTTTAGAATGGATTGGCATTCTTCGACTTGCAAATTTCTTTTAGCGTAGCTTAGTACCTCGTTCCTCTTCTTCTGGAGCAAAGATCCTTCATCATCCATGGTGGGGGAGGTGAACATACATACTACATTAAGCATAAATTCTGCTTCTGCCATTTTGTATCCAGTAATTTTTCTTGAAGAATCACAGTGTTGACTTAACCATAGCAAAACCCTAATTGAAACTTATTTCCATTGAGTACAAATCTTCGGTAAACTGTGCCACATTTTTTTTCCCCCCCATATTTTGATGATGGAGAAAAGTTGTGTTATTTTTTTCTTCTTCCAGCTTTGCTCCTCACTAAGTAAAGGGAAATTTCTTGCTACTTTCCCAATCAACTTTTGTGTCTAACTTTTTAGGTGGCTGGTCGCAAGGGATTCCCTCATGTGATTTACGCTCGTCTTTGGAGGTGGCCTGATCTTCATAAAAATGAACTCAAGCATGTTAAATATTGTCAGTATGCTTTTGACTTAAAATGTGACAGTGTCTGTGTAAATCCTTACCATTATGAGCGTGTAGTATCGCCTGGCATCGGTAAGTAGATTCTTGATGTAAAGTGGAACAGTGGGAATAAGATGTAGAAATGTTTTCCTTTGATCTTAGAGAATACAGGCCTAAATTAGAAACGTTAACTTTTGATGATCTAATTATAGATTGTTCTCACATGCTCTTGTCCATCTTCTTAATGGAGTTGTTGTTATACCTTTGTTCCAAATTTGAAAGAACAGTTTGTGGCTTTTGTTTTAGCTTTATCATTGACTTCACGCACAATTCTGATCGTTAGCTTGTTTTCCAAGAATAATTTAGCATCTAGAGTTGTGTGGTGCAGGGGTATAGTATGTGGAGTCTTTAATAGTGATTGGTGTAGGCTTATAAATTTGATGTCCAAGCACTGTTAAAGACTTGTGTTTATATAATGCCCCCCYTTTTTCTTCTCTTTCTCTCTCTTTTTTCTTTTTTTATAAAGATCTCTCAGGACTGACACTACAGAGTTCTAGTAAGTAGTTCTGTTTACCRTTTCTATGGGTACAAACTGTATTAGACTCTTAAATATATACTCAGTTTACTTACACCTATGTATCTTTTGGGGAGGGAGGATAAAGAGCAGGTGGAAATGTGTTTATCTCACCAGTTCTGGAAAACTTTAAGCAGTGTAGGAGAGGCTAATATATTGATCGATCCTTTCAGTAAAGACCTCAGTTCAGCTTGTAGGTATGTCCTGTTTTCATCACCTACAACTTATAAACCTCACCAAATAAAAACCAAAAAGTCATCACTGGGGAATGCTGCTAACAAAAAAAAAAMCCAAATAAAAAAACACCTGTAGTAGTATGATATACTAATTACCTGAATTGGGAATAATAGATGCTTATTATTTAATAAGTAGTTTAGCAAGTAAACAGTAGGACTTGCAAATAAAAATTCCGCAATTAATATGCAATTGAATGAAGCAGTCTAATCTTATTGCTCGCTCTGAAAATTATGGGGGAAATGTTTAAAACTTGAGAGGAATTGGACATTAAGTTTGACATAGTCAGGAATCACTGAAACTGTGCAGCTGGTAACTGCTTTATTTCAAAACTAGAGTGCTTTCTTTTAGAGGAAATGCATAGAGAAGTGGATTTTTGTAACCCTGTGCTTGTACGTTATTAGAAATGTTCAAGCAAAAGTGACTTAAATCAAACTGCTAATGTAAGCTTTAACTTGGGTGTTCATTTCTGCTGATTTGCATAAGTTGCYAGTGTTTTCTGAAAAATGATCTTTTATACAGTATCAAAACATAAAGACCGGTAATTAAGTACCTATGTCTTTCATTGCCRTGCTACTGGTTTTTTGCAGTGGGAGACAGAAAATTACAGTCATATTTTAATATATTTAAGGCTGCTTTAAAAATGAACATGGGATTTAATGTAGYTTGAGAGTTTAACATGCTCAACAGAATATGTAGAAATAAATTCTTGTGGTGGTGATGGTAGTAATTTCCTTATGCTGTATGTGGAATATTATGAATTAATGGCTACGCTGGAGAAGGTGGAGTAGGCGCTATATAATCTTTGAATGTGAATTTGTTGTTTCTGGTCGATTACAATGGGAGTTGCTTAAAATTTTTTTAAGGGAAACTTAAAGGTTTTTATATGCAGTGTTCATGAATTATATTTTTCATAGGAAGCTTATGCCTTGTATGTTCTGACTCTTTTAATAGGAACTGTTCTGTTACTGCAGTAACATATACTCAGGCACTTGTCAAAAAGCATGTTCCCCCCTCTCCTTTTTTTAACCATGTCCAATCATGCACTGACGGAATAGAAAGCAAAATGAGTTGGGAATGTACTACTTTGGGGCTAAACTGCTTGTTTGAAAGCAGTAAGCAAAATAAATGCTTTGGTTTGCCATCCAGTTATGCTTTAAAATTTCCTGCTGCTGGTTTTAAGTGTTTATTTGTAATTTAAAGGATGTTTCTCAGTGTTTTAGCAATGTTCATATAGATTAAATGCTCCACCCAGTAGTTTTAGTAGCATTGTTATTGCTTGAAAGTAGTAGTGCAATTTATAGTTAAATCTTGCAAATAAGTTTGCTTTGCGTATTTAAGTGTTTGCTTCTTCACAGCTCCATCAAGCATGTTGGTGAAAGATGAATACGTTCATGACTACGAGGGGCAGCCGTCCTTGTCGTCTGCTGAAGGCCATTCAGTCCAAACCATCCAGCATCCACCAAGTAACCGAGCATCTACAGAGCCTTACAGCACCCCGGCCATGTTAGCTCCTGCTGAGGCTAGCACTACCAGCACCACTAACTTTCCCAACATTCCTGTGGCTTCAACAAGTAAGATCATTGAGATTATACGGAATACTAAACCGTAAAAATGTGAAAAGCTAAAGATAACCGCTGATCTTGCCAAAAATAGGTCTCGCACGGGAGATGTATTGCTGCCAGATTACACTGATACAATATAGCGATAACATGATCTAGGCAGTTTTGTAAGCATTAAAATGAGGATTTACTTGCAGCTTCATCTGAGTAACCTTCTCTAGTAAACCCTTTCTTTTTCAACGATGAGACTGACGCTGCATGAATGTTGCAAGACTGGTTTGAATAGTCCAAGAGGTTCAGTGATACAATGTTAAGCTGTTGACCATTGCCGCAAAGTAATGTGGCTGATATTGGAATAATTGCTGTAGTAATGGGAGAATCTTAATATTTTATTACAACAGCAAGTGGGGCGACAAACTGATTTGTTTGAAGGTGGYAGTATTGGGAGGTTCCCAGACAATTCTCTTCAGTGGGTTTTAAGCTGAGAGAATGAGTCTTCCAGGTTTCACCTGCTTCTTTTTGTAACTGCCCACTGTGCTGCCAAAGTTACAGCCTTAATTAATATCTTCGTAAGTYCATTAAGGTGCTGTATCTAAGTTTTTTTTCTGACTGCTCTGTGTGTATTTGGAACACATGGAAGAGTAACCAGCATCAAACCTCACACTTGAGTTTAGCGGGACAGTAGAGCATGCCCATGTTACTTGGGCACTGTCCTGCAGCCCTAACTTAGAGAAACCACGAAGTTTGGAGGGCTTTCGTATACTCTGCATCACTTAAGCATCAAAGGTATGTGAATATAATGGATTTCATGCTGTCAGTTTTAGATTATGGTGGCATGATATTTATCATTATGTTCTTTAATTTTAGCTGCTGACTTTTCTGTTAAAACTAATGATAGTTTTGCCAGGCTGAGAGATGTTGTTTGTATGTTTCTCCAGAGGAAGAAAAGGATAGGTGGCTTAATTGTTTTGATTAAAAAACTGTTGTGCAAAGGCAATAACTTTTTCTCATCAGCGCTATAATTGTTGGAGCCAAGGGGACAGGAAAAACCTCGGTTTTAGGTTTTAGTGCAAGTTTTGAATGTCTTAAGTTTTGCTGGCCAGACGAGTTTGAGAGTGCAAATCTAGCTGTGAAACTGCTTATCAGTTTAGTGTTGATGGCTGAGCTGGAGCCTTTTAAAATCAAATTCTGTTAACCTGTTCTGAAATTTCTGTAGCTTTACTTTAAACCCTAGACAAGTCTTGAATCACTTATTTGGGAGAAAACAACAAACAAAAAAACCCCCAAACCCCAACAGCTTTCCCAGAGAGGAGTCCAGTGATGTATGCAGCTGTGTTCCAGCACTATTTGTAAAAATAAAATACTCTTCAGTATGTTTTGGAGGAACACATATTTAAGCGAGTGTCCTCATTAGGAGGAGTAGTAATAACACGCTGAAAATAAGCACTTATTGGGCAAACTGTTGGCCTGCATATTCAATAAAACCTTTAGCACCTCTGCTTTCCTTTCAAATTGAAAAATGAGATGTGAACAAAACCAAGATGCTGCCGATAAGTAGACTTCTCTGCATACTTCTACTCCTAAAATATTAAGGGTGTCTCGGAGTTGAAATTAGCTGACAAAAAGCATTCTTGCTCGAAGTTTCCTAAGACACTCTGGGGGGTGCAAAAAAAGTACCGAAAACAAACTGTGTATTGCAGTGCCCTCAGTTGGGTGTATTTTCCTACCCAGTAGGGCTGAGCTCTTCTTAATTAAAATTTTGGAACGTTCATGAATAGGTAGTGTGTTCTTTTACCAGGTCAACCTCCCAGTATATTGACAGGTAGCCATAGTGATGGACTCTTACAGATTGCTTCAGGGCCTCAGCCAGGAGCTCAGCAGAATGGGTTTACAGCTCAGCCAGCTACTTACCGTCACAGTGAGTATATACATATGTGCACTCTTCTTAGTTTTCTAAAACCGGTTTCCAAATGTTCAGGAGAAATAGAGGATTAGAAATAAGATGCGGAAAAGCTCCCTTWAAAACCAACAACTCCTTTCTTTTTCTAGATAGTACTACAACTTGGACTGGAAGTCGAACGGCAGCCTACACACCTACCATACCTCACCACCAGAATGGCCATCTTCAGCATCATCCACCTATGCATCCTGGACATTACTGTAAGTAATGTAGATTAGAAAATCATTTATTTTCACTATTTTTAATGGTGGGAACTCGCTTGTGATTACTCCCCCTGTCCCCCAAAACCTAATCTTTCTTGTTATGAAACTACAGTTACTACAGTATATTCTGACAGTTAAATGTACAAGCTTAAGGGACTTCTTTCAGTTAAAGCAGCAGAGAAGAGACCAAAAATTCAGATAGCTATAGTGACACCATCTACACTGTAGCTGTTTTACTGTAACTAACAAAAATAATGTTTCCTTTTTAAACCTCTGGTTTATAAGCCTCTGTAATTTTGCAATAAATACTTCCTTGGAACTGAAAAACCTTTGTCCAAAAGGTGATGCAGAATGTGTTGCTTGGATCTTTTTCCTTCAAAATTTTGAGGTTGCTGTTTTTGTTCTCTACAAGTTTTGAAGTCTCATCTTGTCTTAATAATAGAGTACTCTAAACTTTGGAGGACATGTTCATCCATGTGTACTAGCCAGTTTAAAAGAACTTTTTGAAAACCTGTGCAGTAAATACTTGTCAGCAGAATGGTCTTGCGACAGCCTGATTCATGAGTGCATTTGGCACGCGAACTTGAAAAATCTCTCTGGGCTATGAAATAAGACTGTAACCTCTCCTGTTATGGTACAGGAGTTGGGGAAGGAAAAAAATTACCAAATTTCTGCTCTAAGTGCCTAGCAGAATATGTGCATTGTTTAAGAGTACAGTGCAAAAAAAMCCCCAAAACCCTCCAGATAAATTTTTTTTCTTAATTTTGGCATTCAGGAATGGCAAAAAGCTGGAATAGTTCTGGATTTCCTAATATAGTACTTAACCAGTTAATCTGTGTGCAGCAGTCGTTGTTCTTGGGCTAGTTGAGGAGAGAATATAATGTGAGGTAATGTTAGAATGACTTTCCAAGTTGTCTTTATGAAGAAAAATTGTGTTTTAGATCTGGTTATTAAATTTAATTATTCTGTTCTATTAGGATCCCACTTCATTTCTCATCTTTCTTGTCAGAAATACCAGGACTGAAAAACTGTACTGGTGCTGTAGATGCTCTATAAATGTCTTTCAGTGCATGTATCTTTCCATAATTAATATTTGTAACTGAATGGTGATACCACATAGTGCTTTTCTTGGCTGCTGCCTCTTCTCACTTCAGAAAGTCTCATCTTTTGACACCTACCAAAAACGCCTGTTTTGACATCTTGTTGGAGAAGCTGCCGTTACTTACAAAATTATGTTTAAGTCTCCTTGTTCTGTGCTGCCTGTAAGGGACTTATTTAACTTACAAAAGTGGAGAGAACAAACTGACCTTTACCAAGACCATATTCAATTTTTTTTTTCTTTAGAAAATTAGTTTTCTAGGGCTTTTTTTGCCCCCCTCCTGTCTTCAGAAAATGTTTCTGTATGGCCAAGTCAGGGAAGGTGTCAAGAGGATGGGGCCTGACTCTTTTCAGTGGCACCCAGCGATAGGACGAGAGGCAACAGGCACAAACTGAAACACAGACAGTTCCATCTGAACATGAGGAAAAACTTCTTTCCTGTGAGGGTGACAGAGCACTGGAACAGGTTGCCCAGAGAGGTTGTGGAGTCTCCATCCTTGGAGATATTCAGAAGCCGTCTGGACAGGGTCCTGGGCAACCTGCTCTAGGTGACTCTGCTTGAGCAGGGGGGTTGTAGGTCCCTCCAGAGATCCCTTCCAACCTCAACCAGTCTGTGATTCTTTGAAGTCCGCAGCATCCTGGGCAACTTGTTCTGTGAATGGTGAAACCAATAAAGCTTGGTTTCTGGCAGCATCACGTCACGTGCCCCTACTCAGGGATTCTCTCCTTGCCCAACTTGGAGCTGGGACCGAAGCCTAAGTCATCTTTCTGTTACAGCTCCACGATACACCTAGTTTCTGCTGTCTCCTGGAGCTGGCTCTGGCTTGAGCAGCATGGATAGCTGTTATGCTTATACTGCAGCCTTTCCTCATGGGATACTAACCGAGTTGCTTGCTCTATTCAACTCCTGAATTTTCAGGCAGCCTGCAAGATTGTAGCTCTTCTCTGGACGTTSATCTCCTCTGCCAGATTTGGCTAGTATATCACAAATCCCCAAAATTTCTGAATCTGGCATCCTCTCACAAGCCTTGTTTCCATAGGAAAGCAGAATAAAAAAAGAAAATATTTTTCCTCATGTAAAATAAATTGCTTGCTTTCTTTTAAAGGGCCAGTTCACAATGAACTTGCATTCCAGCCTCCTATATCAAATCATCCTGGTAAGTGAAATCTTCTAAAATGGTGCGCTACGTATTCTGGAAACTAATAACTTTGTTTTGAGTCTAATTTCTCATAGCAAGTACTCTGAAATATGTGTCCTATGTTTTCCAAAGGGGAGGAGAGGAGGAAGGAACCCTTTTGTCATGAGTCTCCTTTTGAATTTGCACCTCTGTGTTTTAAAGCAGTGTGAACTGAGCTTAATTTAGGTTCCTAAATCAAATCACAATCCTCAAACCTGCACTGAGCTGCTGTCTAGTCTTGGAGGTTTCTGAACTCCGTAGCCAGTGGTTGGATATTGAAATTTCTAGGAGCCTGACTATGCTTTTGTGCCTGCTTAGAAGCATCACGGAGCTAGGAGTCCATCATCACCGCCCGCTATCCTAAAGGATAGGTATTGCCCTACCTAGCGTTGTGCCGCTTGCGTCCCTCCTTGGATCAGAGCGCAGAGGCTTCGCTAACGGTCGCTAATTGGAGCAGTTTGGGAAAGCAAGCGGGCCTTGCCCGGCGGTGCGCGCTGGCCTCGCTGCGGGTGCAAGGTGGTGTCCCACTGTTAGCAGCCGCCCGCACCGGGAGAGCTGCGCAGCCGAGAAGGTTAAAAATGTAACTTTTCGTTGGCCAGTGACTAAACCAGTACCAGAAATGAACGGGCGATAATTGCAGGCTGGATTTAACTGTAGCTAAATTGTACTCGATACGTATTTTCACCCTATTAATATCATTTCCTCAGACACATGAGTATTCGTTTGAAAATGAAAAATTTTAAGGAATTCAAACACTCTGGTTTATTCTTTTCTGATAAAAACAAAATAATGGTTTCTCAAGACAAGTTGCTGTGCTGTTGTTTTATGTGCTTCTGTTTGAAATGAATGAATAACTCTTTATGTTAATGGTAGTGGAAGAGCTCTCTTTTCTGATTGCTTACCAGGCAGGTGTAGGTCCTGTCGCTTCAGCTTCCCCTAAATTGAGTACACGGTAC
Organism: Apteryx rowi; assembly: GCF_003343035.1. NCBI lineage: Eukaryota > Metazoa > Chordata > Aves > Apterygiformes > Apterygidae > Apteryx > Apteryx rowi. Next base: position 1,563,837 of record NW_020451260.1, read on the forward strand.
TGATAATTTTCTTTGCCCTCTTCAACGAGCCGCTGAAGTGCGGGCTGTGTATTATCCTTTTGTGGAAATGGTCCACAAAGGTGCTGCAAGTCTCTGAAACCCCCAGTAACTTAAGCTTACGGAAACTTTTGGATTTATGTGTCTGAATAAAGAAACTCTAACACTTAAAGTGCTCACAACACGCTTTGCAGAGGACTTGAAAAGCCAATTGCTCTCGGCTAGCACAAAAGCGGCAGATTCGTGTACGTAACATCATGTTGTGTCGTCAGGTTTCCTTACTTGAGCATTTGGGTTTCAGTAGCATCCTCTAAGGAGTCAGGGTTTCCCTTCTTCACGTGGCAGCTCCTTCCAAGCGCCATCTTTTGTTTGTAGCTAGTTTTTCTTTTTAAACTAGCACAAGTTAAAGCTCCTCTTTGTTATTAAAACATGTCATTTTGTTCCGCTCCCTTGCTTAATGCTGTTTTTTTCCGATGCCTTTCTTGTTTGCTGATAAGATCAGTATCTGATCTTTGAGATGTTTTTCCCCTTTGCCCTTCTTTCCAAAGCCCGTTTGCCTTGCAGAGAGGATGGAGAAAACTCACTTCACTTAGGAGGTGGTTACCTTTCTCTCTCAAGCAAGGTCTGCTTGAGAGTTAGTTTCTGTCAGCCTAGCTGTGGATAGGCATATATATACTACTGCTTTATGCTAGAGGAGTACAAAACCAAACCACAGTCATAAGGCACAGGGGTGCAGATGGCTTACAAAATCCAACTAGAATTATAAGCTGTACGCAGATTTGTGAGATCGTCTTAACTGTATATGGAAAACATAGTGGATATGTAAAGATGCTAGCATTCATACGCGATCAAATAAAACCTACAAGCCTGTGGTCTTTGTAGCATGTAGTGTTTTCTCTACTAGTAAACGTGTCTTTGTTCATCTAAGCTTGCTTATGGGCATGTGCACTCCTCCTCTGAGAGAAAAATGCAGCTACAAAAGGCCTAATCGATCATCTCTGATGGGTTTTTAGGGTTTTTTATATACATTTCAGTCTGTTAATTGTCTGTCATCTTTAGCTCCAGAATATTGGTGTTCAATCGCATACTTTGAAATGGATGTGCAAGTTGGGGAAACATTTAAGGTTCCTTCAAGCTGTCCCATTGTTACTGTTGACGGATATGTGGATCCTTCTGGAGGAGACCGGTTTTGCCTGGGCCAACTTTCCAACGTGCACAGAACAGAAGCCATCGAGAGAGCAAGGTATTCTGCAGATACCAAAAGCTTCAGCTGTCTGTTGTGCTTGATAATATTTTATGCTGTGTTTTCAGCATGTGTCTCCCTTTTGAAATTACAAGTATGGTGTGTACTTTTGAGCGGAGTTAGCTGTAGCAGAATATGTATTTCTAGGCCACTACCTTAATGCATTCAAAATGTGAACTGTGTGACAAAGACCTTTAGTGCTTTGCAGCAGCACATTGCTTTTCACTGCTTTCAAAGACCGTGCTTTCAAGGATAAAATTAGCAACTCGTGCCATTATGCATGCAAGCTGAACACTAGCTCTCTGCACCACAAATGAAGTAATGTGAGAATAAATGCAATATATAAATTTGTCAAAGTGGCAAGGGAAGGGTGATAGAGAGAGCTAGCTGGATTTTTGTTCGTTGTTACTGTGCATGCTCTTTGATGCGGAAGCACCGAGAACCTAAGTGATCTTGCAACTTCTTTTTTTTTTCTCTTTGAAATGAAAAGGAATAAAATGATTCCGTTTCTTCAAAACCGTTGCATCGGGAAAATCAAAGTTGCATTGTGGTCATCAAAATGCTAGGCTTCTGTAACGTGATCTAAAAGAACATACAGTTCTGCGTTAAAATGTGACTTTGTACCTGTACTTGAGTGGCTTCCTATATTAGAACGCTTGTGGGATTTTACACCTCTGAATAGCACCCCGAACGTGTGCTTGGTATCCCAGCTCTGTGGTGTTAGTGAGCATGTTTACGGCTATTTTAGTTACTACTTGAGTACCGTTGCTTCTGCATTCTGTGTTTCCTATATATCTTATGTGTTATTACAGATGGGTTTTTGACGTTACAGATTCTATATAACTGTATGGTATATTATAGTTAAGAGATTCTGATTTCAGCTCCTCGTACGAGTGGAGTGTTTCTGAATGCAAACTGTGGTATCACGGGCTAGTGAGCCGRCAACTTGTTCTATGGTTTATTTAGCAAGGATCTAACCTACGGTGTGTAAACATAAGTGCATTGGAGCTGTTTTCCTTTTCAAGGTTGCACATAGGGAAAGGGGTGCAGCTGGAGTGCAAAGGAGAAGGTGACGTGTGGGTTAGATGCCTCAGTGACCACGCGGTCTTCGTTCAGAGTTACTACCTGGATAGAGAAGCAGGACGTGCGCCAGGCGATGCTGTTCACAAGATTTACCCAAGTGCATATATAAAGGTTGGTTTGATGCTCTCRGATTAAAAAGTTGGGGGAAAATAGCATACACTTGTTTCTTGTAAATGGTAGAGAAGATTTGAGAGACTAAAATAAATCCAACCCAAGTAATTTCACCTTTGATCATTGTAAAAAAGCAATATTTTGGTCAAAAACCCTCTTTCCATTTGCCAAGGCACTTAAATGACTTTTTTTTGATAACTCTAAACTGAAAGTATCATTTAGGTATTAGGGAAGCAACTAATTTTGTATTTTGTTACAAACAATCTCCATAGCAGGTTTTGTATTTTCAGCTTTATGATTTTAAACTATTTACTGCAAAATTTGATCATGGATTATCTTTTTCTTCACTTTCTCTCCCAAACAAGAATAGTCAGAACAAAAGTATGTGTAAATGCAACTTAAGAGTGGTTAAGTGTGTGTTTAAAGTGTTACCAACATGAAAATACCTAATTAATGAAGCAGAAGTCACAGAAAGTTACCTGGAAACAAATACTTCTGGGAAGATTCTTAACTAGATGTGCCTCTGCCAAACTTCAAATTTTATTTAGGGCTTTAAATAARCTTACACGCTTGCAAAATCATTCTTGAGTTAGAGAGAAACTGTTTGAAATGAAATTTGCAGTGATTTGGGGTTTTTGTATTCTTTTTAACTTCTGTTTTTGCAGGCAGGTTGTGTAATGAAGGTGAAAGAAACACCACCAGCCTCTTTCTAACGAGAGCTTTCTGATATGAGAACCGAGTTCTTGATATATCTTAGTGCCCAGCCTGACCACAAAAATGTAAAACGCCAGCAACCTGAAACCTGGCTACTGCGACTGCAGGCCTATCAGTTGTTCTTATTTCTTTTTAAATTGGCTATCGTGTTTCAGTAAAGCAATGAAAAGGTATAAAGTCTAACAAAGTTAAGCTGGACTTGCTGGCTTCCGTTTTTACTTCTGTGCCTAACTGCTGGCAATCCCAGGATTTAACTAAAACCTGGATTTCATCGGCCCGTAGCATCCTTTAGACTTTGATCCTGTAATCGATTCCACCTAGAATACTGCTTTAGCCTGCTCATCTCGGGCAGTTTTAAATGATTGGGTTTTGGTATAGCCAGTTGTGCTGACATCAGGTAAGAGTCCGTAAGAATCACTTGAATGAATTATTTCTGTTAGAAATTAAACTAGTCAGGGAAGGTTTGCTCTTGCCCAAGTGAAGGACGAATCTGCACATTGCTTTGGGAGGGCAGAATGGTCCAGGTTATGGGGGATGGAGGCTGAGGAATTCTTTCCTTCATTGGCAAATCTACATAGTACAATATTTATTTTTTTTAAAGGTTTTTGATTTACGCCAATGTCACCGTCAGATGCAACAGCAGGCTGCCACTGCCCAAGCTGCTGCTGCTGCTCAAGCCGCAGCAGTAGCAGGGAACATCCCTGGACCAGGATCAGTAGGTGGAATAGCCCCAGCCATTAGTAAGTACATCAACTGCTTGGTCTTCCTTTAATTTTCTTTGAAAACAAATAATYCTGTTCTCCCTTTAAACAGCACACGCGCACTTTCCGCTGCTTCCTGCAACAGTACAAACAAGCTTAGAATGAGGGGCTGGATTTGGGCAAGATGGGGCTGAGGTGGCGTTTAGGGCTGTATTCATTCCCTTTGTACTTGCTTTGCACATCGGTTTCTCACCCCAAACTTCTGGGGATACCGGCCCTGGAAGCGGCTGCTTGTTGTACTGGGAGGAGTGTTGCAGGGTATGTTACAGACAAGGTCAAATAGCATAACTGTGTGACTTTAAATGGAGAGAGGCTTTCTGCTGCTTAAGCAGATCCAAGTTTGAAAAATGATATTTGAGAGCTAAGCTTATAAAAATGTTACTAAAAACAAGGGGGAGCACTGGGCCACCAAGTCCCTTACTCAGTTTAAGGAAACTTAATATTAAGGTTCTTGAGAAGATGAGGAGGAGGGTGTAAGGATGTTTTTTCCTTTTTCTGTTCTTAAATTATTCTGGGCTAGAGTTTTATTGGTTGATAAATTCTAGATCCTTAAAATTATCTCTGAATACTTTTAAAATTGTGTTTATGTGTGTCAGACTTCTTCAGGCTCCAAAGTGTTTTCTGGATTCCTTGTATTGCTGAGCATATCTTTCCAGCTGTCTTAAAAAATGCCAAAAGCATTTTGGTGAAAGTATTTAACTTTTGTCTTAGCCATACTTAGGATTATAAGTTTGCTTGCTGTGTTCATCTCTTTTGTTTTATCAGAGTAAGTAACTAGTGTAATTTTTCCTTAAATCCAGCTCCCTGTGGCTGATCAATCTGAATTCTTATGCTAAAAGCACAGCATTTGACAAACTTCAAGAATAAGCGTGTTTAACTGGATTTGTTAAGTGGGGTTTAAGTGTATTGTGTCACATAAGACATTAGGTTTCATCATATGACTGYTTTCATTATAAGGAGCTCTTGCAATTTAACACACTTTAAAAGACTGCAGAATGATGAAAAAGAAAGTTTAATTGGAAGAAATGTGAAATCGTTGCTGCATTCATTATAGCCCAGATCTAGAAGTATTGATTGGCCTTGGCTATGAGGAGAGGGAATGGCACGTGGAGAAACAGCTAAGCGAACGGGAATGGCTAAACAAACAGATGATAAAAGAGCGCATCTGTGAACACTTACTCGAAACCTCTCCCATTTAGGTTTGTCAGCTGCTGCTGGAATTGGTGTAGATGACCTTCGCCGCTTGTGCATACTCAGGATGAGTTTTGTAAAAGGTTGGGGACCTGATTACCCAAGGCAGAGCATCAAAGAGACACCGTGCTGGATTGAAATTCACCTACACCGTGCCCTCCAGCTTCTAGATGAAGTACTTCATACCATGCCTATCGCAGACCCACAACCTTTAGACTGAGATCCCTCTGCTGCACTGCTGTGGGCCGTTATATTGTGAGGATGGTGGATTGTAAAATACAATTCTGTTTATAACCTGAAGATATATTTTACTTTTGTTCTGCTTAATCTTCTAAAACCAGGTTTTAAAAATGTGTTTGCCGCCTTGCTCTTAGCAGAAAGAAACTGAACATGCAGAAGTTGGATTTCGGTTATTTTCAGAAGTTAACTGTCATAAAACATGGCTCAGGGCTTAAAGTAAAAGGTGAATGCCTTATAGAGACTTCACAGTATTGGGTCTGTTCCCTTTGAAACTTTCCCTCTCTATTATGGCAACTTGATGATAAGCCTCACAGGAGCCTTTTGTATGCAGAATATATATTATATATATATTTATATCTGAAAATTCCTTCTAATAGTTATAAACATTTACCTTATAGCAACTTTTAAATCCCAACTGATTTGTGATGTTCTTTTTAGAGAACAATAGTTAACAGAAGACTTCTTCATTTTGTTGACTATCTTGTTATGATTTTTCCAGATTAAATGGTAGAAGCTGCCAAAAAATGAGGGATGGGACATACATTGTTGGCATTGATTAGAAATAACAAGGAAAAGAAATGTTGCTTTTCCTTCACTAGTTTTTAAAAAGATATCTTAGATTTTTATTTATATAAACACAAGAGTTTTGAAACACTAAATGAAATGGATACTTTCAGTGCTGGCACTCAATTTAAATATAACATGAAATACCCAGTCTGCAAAGTTGCCACTTAAATTGCTTAATGAATACCTAATGGCAGGAAGATATTTTCATAACTACTACTGAATTCTATGATCTTACTCAAGTAAAACTTGGCAGGTATTTTAAAAAGTTGCATGAATCTTTTTACTTGCGTATACCATTAAATCGTATATCAATATTTAGGATCCAGTTTTTGTATCTGTTCACCATTTCCACTCAGGGCAAGATGGCAAACTTGTTTTTATACCTCTCGGTTATTTTAAGCCCTATGCCATCAATGACCGTATCAATTGGCAATGACTTTGTATAGAGAATTTATAGTAGAAAAAACTGCAGATGTATTGACTGTATGACAGATACAATATGTATGCTTTCTCTCTAGTTAATAGTATAAATAAAATTATGAAAACCCTGATTTTTATAAATTTAGTTTGCTTTTATTACACAATTCTGCACCTTGAAACCATTGATCTAGAGTGATGGATTACTTTCCTTTGAAAGACCAGCAGCAGCAGCCAATAGTGGTAGGATTTTTCGTTGATTTAAGTTTGCCAGGAAGCAATTCCAATTTTTCTTGCTTTTGCTGCTTCTCAATAAATATGTCCTAAGGATATCTTTTTCAGCGATTTGATGGGGCGTGAGGAGGGAGCAGGAATTCTTTATTTTTCAGCATGTGTGCGGAGAATTGGAACTTAGTTAAACAGGCTCGAAATATGTGGACTCCAACTTAAGTGCTGTGTTCAAGCCCTGCCAGCTCAGTCTGCCTGCTGTGCTTCACTGAGCCGATCTGGCAGCGCGATCCTGGTGGTTAACATAAGTGGAAGTCTTGGAACAGATTATTCAGGATCTTTTTGCCAAGTTTCTTGCATAGATTCAGGAATCTGTAGAGGGCTATGACACATAGCATTTAGGTATTACTTCCCCCACGCTTTCAAATTCTTATGAAAGAAGTCAGCAATCATTGTTTCTGCTTTACAGATGGAAGCACAGAAGACGTGATTTCAAAGTGATGGCCAGAAATGGAACGGYTTTCTCGGTATTTTCTTTAATAGTGTTGCCTTCTTCAGATTAACTTCTAAGGAGATCACTTTTTTTTTTTCTTTCTGCCTCTTATGTGGCAGTTTCTTGATGTTTGAAAAATTAGTGTTCACTTTTCTCAAAGCCTTAGTTAAAACCGTTTGTTTGTTTGTTTTCTTTCCTAATTATCTAATTTGTCTGAGTACAGAAGAAGAGCCAAGCCTCTTCAGATTCTTCAGGAACATGTTCAATAGAGGGTTCTGGTAGCTCCATCCTCTGAGAACCTTCTTATCCGGGAAGAATACATACCTGGATTCCACTTCATCCACAGCAGACGACTTTCTCTGATGGAAGAAATGTAATGCCTCGCTACATGTTCGTCTTGCCTGCCTGCCTGTTGAATCGTCTGCCCTGCTTTTACTGCTGGATACGTGGTGCTTTGGCTTTTGGAAAGTGTCCAGCCTTCTGACTGGTGAAACAGAGTGGAGCGTTCACTTATTTAGGAATCCATGAGCTTGTTCCCTAGATAACTTTGCCTTTCCAAAAGGTGCTTATCTTGATGGATGCCTGATCTGTACATGGGCTACTTCACAGAAATCCTCTGTACCATTTGCTTGTGTTTTTATTCTGCCAAACTTTGACAGAATAATGAGAGATTCCTTCCACCTGATGGTGTTCTTGCCTGTGTTATAGTCTGAAAAGAATTCAGGTGATAAGACTGTTTTTATGGAGATTTTGCGAGGGTTAGCCTCCACCTACAGTGAATGGTAGCTACAACACACTACGTAGTCAAAAAAAACAAACAAACAAAAAAACCAACAATGTCAAAGGAGTTTATGAGAACCCAGAAATCACAGGTTTCCAGGTAGGAAGAAATCTGAACATTGTGTGAGGCAGTAAAAATAATGAAATGCCATTTGTCTTACCTACCAGGCTGTCAACAATCAGATGCAATCATAACAAGGACAAAATACAGGACAAAAATATAAGAATCTTATTCTTAATTTTTAATACGCCTTTAAATTAATTTTTGCACTTATGATAAGGCAGTGCATAATGGATTGGAAGCGCTTCAGCAGCAACACACTGAATCTTTGACAGTCTTGCGTTTGCATCTTTTTTTCTGAAATTCAAGAAAGAGAGCTGCTTGTTTGACAGCTATGAAGATCCCATACACGCTGTAGGCAGGGAGGTCAAGAATGCCAGAATCCCGTCGTCTGTTCATTTTTTGAGCATCTCAAATTCAGTGAACTGAACAAGTATTTGTTCCGCTGGCAATCTATTGCTTGTGATCCTGTTCTCGTGTCTAGTGCACTTAGTTCTTTCTGTGAAGCAATTGCCACTAGCTGGGTGCTTGTGTTTCTCACCCGAAGTTCTGCACTTCTTAGAAGACATGGTGCTAGAGTGCTTTGTGTTTCACTTTGTGTGCTTGATAGCTGGGATTAGCACCTGAAGGTTAGATGGCTTTAGCCATGGCATGGTTAGTTTTGAAAGAAGGGCATTTAAAATAGCATATTAGAAATGTAGGAGATGAAACCTTTTCAGAGGAATGGTTTAAAAAAACTCTTCTAAGAACAGTTCTACACAACAGCAATCTGTTGAAAGGTGACATAACTGCTCAACAGTGCTCTTTAGAAACAGTTGCTGGGCTTGTTCCTCACGTTACTTTTCTGGGCTTGGTACGAATGAGCTGCCTGTTTAGGGACCTGGACCCCCTGACTGCAACATGAATCATTGATTCACGGCTCTCTGAAATCTGCTGAAAACTTGGGAAGCGCCCTGGCTGCTTTAATGGAGAGGGGCCTGACGGACGAAGAGCGCAGAGGTCTCGCCCCGTCACAGGACAGGGCTGTAGCAGCAGTAGTCATGGAACGTGTGTCCAAATCTTGTGCCTTACCTTTAAGACCATCTTATTTCTTGTGACACTTCTAAAGATGACAGCTTCTTCTCTGCGTTAGCTCAGGAATGACTGCCTCGACCGTTTTACTAGGAACCGTAAAAAAATTCCTATGCCAGTGTAAATAGGGGGGGTCCTCTGCCTCTGAACCCTTCAAATGTTGTTTACGTCTTGATGGTGGTCTTTATTGGGACATCTTTAATCTCTTCTTCGAAGAGTAAGCGCTTTAGAAAGGACTGTCTGTCTCCTTAATTTGCATTTTTACTCTGCTATGTGGGGTGACTGGGATCTCCAGTCACTTTAATACAACCAATTAAAGGCAGCCAGATGGGCCTTCCTCTAAGTGGGATTCAGACTTCGTTTAAGAAATCCTCTTTCCTCGCCCTCCCCCTGCTCTTCTCCTTTCAGGCCCCATGCAACTTAACGTCTGCTCTATAAAATTGTAAGAAGATGCTTCTTTGTAGTCAGGAATTGATAAGGACATGCAATTTTTGAGAGGTTACTTTGTTTTTTTTGAGTAAGACTTAAAAAGTAACCATAAAGAGCGATGGTCTTGTTGGGTCCTGCTGGTAACTATGGTGTGTTTCCATGTCTGGTAATGTTTCTGTGAGGACCATGGCGCTGGTCCTGGGGCTGATACTTGCAGGTTGCCTAGCGTACGGCACTTGCGTTCTTCTGGAGCCCTAAGCTGGTTCCTGCTACCTCTGAGGCAGGTAGTCAGCACTTCGTTACTGGACAAGGAAGCTATCAAGGGTGGGACCAATGAAGAGCACTTCTGCACCAGCTGGTTGGGTAGGACTTGGATGCTGAACGTGCCTTTTCACTGTGTCCTCCATCTCCAAAAAGCTGTTCTTGATAGTACGTTTCTGAAAACGATCTGGAAGTTTAGAGCAGTACTGGGTCAGTGCCGTTGGCGTGTGTCACGCTGCTCATGCCCCAGGTTTCACTTGGTGAGACCTGATAGAAAGTAGAACTGTTGTCTAAAAAAAATCTCAAGAGATTTTGGCACTGTTGGCTGCTGTTGTGCCTTGTGCACGAGTGATGCATCGCTCCTAAATTTACAGGACTAATTCTTTAAAGGTCACCAAAATCATCTAGTGCTTTCTTGCTCCGGTACCTTTTTCTGTGTCTTTTTGGTGAAGTTTGGTAGCACTACTAAGTTGTGATTCAGCTGAATCGATAGCTGCAAAGTACACACAACCCAAAACTCACTGTGAGAGGGTTTTTTGAGCATGAAAGCCTAGCTAAACAACGGTTCTTTTAGCCATTGCCTTTTGATAAGCGGTCAACAGAATTCCCAGTAGTTCCTTTGTAGCTTACTGTATGTTTTTCATTAGACCTAGTTTGTGGATAATATACTGTAGTTAACTTTCCTGAAATTCTGTAACAGAGTATGTTTTTGATTAAAAAAGGTAAAGATTCAAGTGTTCGGCTGCTTTATTTTACTCAGYGGAGAGCTTTTACACTGTTTCGGTCTGGCTGTCAAAACTGGTGTCGGATGTCTGGAGCGGCTGCAGGGTTGTGGCCGCCATGCACCAGCGCTCAGGGAGTGTAGGAATAAAGCAGGAGGAGGGATATGCATCTGCAACACTGCTGCCTGTTCATGACCCACGTAAAGCCGTTTCATCTCCCCCCGATGTCCTCTAGCGTTTCTTGTCCCTGCCTTCAAGAATACCAGCAATCCCGCTGCAACCAGGAATACATGATGTATCCTGAAAATCGTGTTTCTTTTTGCATCTGCATCGTCCTCCAGCTGGAMGCTGTAAACATCTTCTTTTTCCCTCCCTGGTTGCTCAGACCGGCGTTTCTAGCAGAGGTTGCAACCGGTGCCTAAATTCATGACATTTCTTTGGTGCTGTTGAATTTCGTGGTGTCTATTGGGGTGGGCGATGAGTTCCTCTCTTCTCATGGGTCCTTGAGTCCTAGCTATTCCTCTGCCTGTGTCTGCAGTTTCGGTGAGCACCCAGCCCGGCCTGGCTTGTGTCAGTGCAATTACTGACGAAGCTAAATATAAATTGCTATTGCAATTGCTATTGCTGGCGCATGATGTTGCACATTTTAACTGAARTGAGCTAAGGCTGCACCACTCATACAGGTGCAACAGTGTGTGGAGGCTTAACATGTATCAGTGACATGAAACAAAAAGGGGGCCAAAGCCACTTAATATCTAAACAATGTTTCTTTCTGAACTTTTAGCCTATGCGTAAACCCTGTTGGTCCCATTCTTGGCAAGAAGGTTTACAAGGCACATGCAAACAGTGTGGAAASGCTTTTTTTCTCTGATGCCATGTGCATTTTACAGGGTCTGTGAGGTGCAGCAGATGATAGATACACCTTAAATACAGCACCGTCAGATGAAGTTGGGATTAAGCTATTGGGACACTGAAGGATTTTTTTTTTTTTCCTTTTTTAATGCTACACAATGTAAATCTATGGGATTAGGTAGTCGCCGTGACAAGCGGGGCTCCCCACCGCAGTGAGAGCAAGGGGCAGCAGAGCCGACCTGCCATCTGGGGTGACCGGTTCGTTAACCCGGGGCACTAAATGCCCTTTGAAAGTAAAGTGGTTTCAATGCAAAGTCTTTGCTCTCCCGCGAAATGGAAGAATGCGTGTTTTTTTTCCCCCCCCCCCAAAAGGCACAGTGTCGTAGCGGTTGCCGGGCCAGCGTGTTAATGCGGGTTTGTAATCCTTCCGCGGCTGTGCAGATCCTGGTCTGGCTGCCCCACGGGGGGGGGGGTCCGGCTGCCGCATCCCCATTGTGCGTGGCCGTGTGAACCGTGACCCTTGGGATCACGGTGGGCTGCTGCACTCGTGGCACTGGAAGGGCCTTTGGGGGGGACACGGCAGCCGCCGGGACGGTGCCACTAGATGTCCTTGTTGCTCCGCGCACAGCTGCGGAAACATCTGCTTTGGGACAGGGAAAAGGGAGGGGAACCAGAAGAGCCCACGCCAGAGCCGCCAGCCCTGGGCCGAGGAGGAGGAGGAGGAGGAGGAGGAAGGCTGTGCGATGACGGGACTCACTGCCACGGGACCAGTGGCGGCTGTGTCCCACCAAGGAGCCACCGCCAGGGAACTGAGCTCCAACTTCCCCTGCTTGGTTTTTCTGCATGAGGTTTTCCTACCGCTGCCCAGGCACTAACGCTCCCGCGCTATTTTGGGTCTGGGCCTGAGGCCAACCCCCCCCCCCCCCCGGTGTTTGCTGCAATTTTGGTGTTATCAAGCAGTTGCTTGGCCTTAGTTTGGTGGGATTTTATGCAGCCCCCCCCCCCGGGCACTGCTCATTTATCCCTCACCACCAGGTTGTTTTCTTTGAAAGAACTGGCACCTCCAGCTCCTGCAGCTACCTTGTTTRTTTATTTATTTATTTAAGCTTTGCACAAGCAGCTTCTGGACATGCTCTATGACTTTAGTGAAAAAAAAAAAAATTGGGCCAAGGTTATTTTGAAAAAAAAGGAAAAAAAAAACCCCACCTCCCTCTTCTTTTGTTTACACCATCTCCCTTTTAGCTCTTGGGCACGTAACCACGCAGCGCCGGGTCTCGCCGGAGACCGGCAGCAGGCAGCGCGTGGTGACCGCCAGCCCCGTTTCGGGGAAATGTGCCACCTAGCAGCTCAGCTGAGGATGGCAGAGGAGCCTCCGGCCGCCCAGCCTCCTCTGCAGAGACAAGGCACATCTGCGATTTCTGTGAGTACCATTTGCAGCAGGGTAAAGGTGCTGTCCCTTGGGCAGCTAACGCGCTAGTCGACACCGAAGGTGTCCCCAAATCAGGGGAGGCGTCAACCAACAGTCTGCACCAGGTATCTCCAGGTTGCTCCCACCGATGGCGTCTTCTCCAGCAGGTTTTAGACCAACAGCACAAACCTCCTCCTGGAGAAACGCCGTTTATCCGCAGTCATCCCGGYGCCCTCCGGGAGCGGGGCACCGCCGACGGGTCCCCGGGAGCTGCTGCTCCCACCGGCCCCGCGGCTTCCCGAGCGCCTGCACACCCACGTGCCGCCCTCCCCGTCCCAAGGGAAACGGCTTTGCCCCTTACCTCRGCAATAACTGCTGATGACATCAGCTACTCATTAAAAAATGAAGACTCAACTTTGGGTTTCAAGAGCTCAAGTGGGAGAAGATAGATATCTTAACAAATCGCTTTGTCAGCAGAGCTTTACCTGGACCGCTTCCAGCCGTGAAAAAGGAGCATTAAGCACAAAAGAGATCTTTTTTTTTTTTTTTTTTAAACTTAAACACATTTTGGTTGCCTATTGCCAACTCCTGAGCTATGCCTAAGAACATCATGAGAAAGTATGAACTCTGTTTATAGCTAAGCAAAACATTTTAACCCTGGCTTATTTTCAGGAATCATCACGAGAGTCTGAATCCTGCGGGCTTGCAGCACCGAACCCAGCCAGGCTGCCTCGCCTCGCAGCTCGAGTTTTAAGAGATCGCCGGCGAACAACAGCTGCACGATTAAAAATAAAAAGCGACAGAATTCCCCAATCGATAGTTGGGCCGTGTCCCCCCCCCCTCCCTCCGCCTGCTCCCCCCGGCGTGGGGCAGCGACGCTCTGGGGCTGTGTTTGCTCAGGTTACGGGGCTGCACCAGATGCTGCTGCTGCTGTTGCTGCTGGGCACGTTAAGCAAGGCAAAACTTGCAAGGAACAACTCGGGGCTGTGGTTAAAACCGGCTGTAAGAGCAGGCTTGTGACCAAAACCAAACCCACCTGCCCCAAACGCAAAGCTCAACCCTCTTCTTTTCTTTTTTTTTTTTTTTTTGTGGGAAAAGGCTGCTGTGTTAGTCACTGGGTCAGCGTACAAAACCCAGAAGCGAAAGCAACTCGATTCTTCCCCGTCCGAGCTGCACTGCAAGACAGCGAAAAAAATGCAAGCTTCATTTTTTTAAAAAAGTGAAAGCTTCAGTATTAAACATTTTAAAAACAGAGGCTTTCTGAATCCAACCAGCTGGTAGATGGACAAACCGATTAAATCTAACTGCATGGCAGCAAGTGCTTAACCTTCTGCTAACAAGAGTTAAAATTCCTGGCTGTTTAGTCACCCATCAGAAGTGCTCCTGAGCATGGAAAAATAAATTCACTATGGCAAATTTAGGAGAACTGAAGTCTCAAGCCCACGTCTGTCTTGGGCAGCTCCGAAGCAACTGCAGTGCTACTCGCTTTACTAAATAAAACTTGTGGGGAAGGTTGGGTTTTAGGATGGTTTAGGTGCATCTAGTGAGAATGAGGTTACACCTAACTCCTGCCTGAGGGTGCAAGTCTGAGGCCTCTTGCTGCAACACTAGAAATGCTCCAATACCCGAGTGCAGTGGTTTTAAACACTCTGATCTCTTCCTGAGATTTGTTATTCAAAAAAACAAAGACCAAAAAACCCCCCCAAACCCTCCTTTCTCCCCTCAGTACCCCCAGAAGCTGAATGCAAAGTCTGGGTCTGAGGACAAGCTCCAAGATCTCGTGTTTGACAGCAACAGGCCAGACGTGCAGGCTGGACCAGCTCCGTACGCACCAAGGACCCGTGGCAGAGTCCGTGCTTCGGAGGGGTAAAGCATCCCCAAGGAATATTCGTGGGGTGAGTGAGGCCGCAGGGGCCCCGCATCGCTCCCCCCGGAATGCTCCTCTCCCCGGCCGCCCCGCAGCAGACAGCCCCAGGCAGCAGTGCCTGCAGGAGTCGTAAATATGCATTTTTTAAAGCCAGATGGCCTCAAAATGCCTTTTTATATTAACTTCTGTCGCTCTTGCTCCCCCTGGCACAGAGCTGACCACCAGTTCAGGTGCTGCGAACCTCCTCCCTTCCCAAAGGGGGGCCGCACCGTCTCCGAAGTCCTCCCTGTAAGGAACAGGGAAGAGGATCGCTTCAGCGGGGTACAAGAACACACACGCGGGAAAGACTAAAACAGGCAGGTGCAGCCCCAAAGCAGCCACGAAGTCGCCGAGCCAGGGAGATGATTGCAACAGGGCTGCTCCCCAAGGCAAAACCGAGTTGGAAGAGGCACGCGCAAAACCAAACACTACAGCAGCCTGCACCGAGCACCCACTATAAATTTCCATTAGACTGGTCAAAAAATGGGGGGGCAGAAAACCAAAGGCTGCTTGAAGTGACAACCATGAAGACAGCAAAACATTCAAGTTAATGGAAACAAGTCTTTATTAAGTAACTTTTAATATCAGAAAAATAAAACTCTTATAATTCTCTTTACAGCAAATATATAATATCAGTGCTTTGGCCATCATAAGTTAAAGGCCCTTTATCATAAAATATATGGTTTTTAAACTTTACTCAAATTGAATTTATAATCCCTATGACCTCCCTACATATACATAACAAAAAGTGTAGTAAAATTAGCAAATACTAAACTATATTGATAGTTTATCATTCTTAGTTTGTGGTTTATAGAAATGGTACACGCACCTAATGTCTGTCGATTCCTTGGCTTATTAGTTGCAGTGTACAATGCAATAAAATACAAAATACATGCTTGGTGAACATTTGTTCATATCTACAAGACTGCAGCTAAAGATTAGGTTCCAATACTGACATGTAACTATTCTACAAGCAATTAGCATTAAAGTTATGCATTACATAATATGCCATCAAGGCAACTCTTATACTGAAAATCATAAAATAAAAACCGTTATTTGTAAACTTTTATACGAAATGTAACTCTTCAAGTGGAAATAAAAAATAAAATTTCTGTATATTTACTAGTTCAATACACATATAATTTCATTTTGTTATACTGAGAAAAAAGCTCTGTCTTGTCTTGGGAAAATAATGCTTCAAAAAAAATAGAAAAATCCACTAGAACTCCCACTTTGTGTCTTTTGTTTTTCTGTTGTTTTAATATATGCCAGCACAGATTCGGGAACGTACTGAGGATGAAAAAGCTAGAAACATCCACAGGTTGAAATGCAAGCAGCGCATTCAAAAGACATTTTTCCTTACGATTGGAAAGACAGTTCTGAAATGAAGCAAACTGATTGCAGGGCCACTGTCACAGCTGCTATCATGAATTATACAAGGGCACGCACGCATCTCCCCTTTTTCCTTTTCATTACTAAAAATAAAATATATATTTATATATGTGCAAGACAAATATGGATTGAACATAAAAATGCTTCACATTTTGAACTATATATTCTCTAAAATGTAATTTAAGAACAGCTTGATCGGACTAATGAACGGAATGTCAGCATCCTCACTATTAGTCGAAGTATGTGCATCCCAAAGCCCTTACTGAAATGGGATTAAGCCAGCCAGACTTTTCCACATTACATTAAGAAAAGCAGTGGGTAGGAATTCACAAYTGAGACCAATACGTTCCTGATCCTCTGAACATACTACCGTTAACATGTCGGGTGAAACGGAGGTCCACCAGGCGTCTTCTCTCCCCCCCTCACCTTAACAGTAATTTATCTGAACCTGCCAATAACTTTATCCATTTCAATGAATCAAATTATGCTAAAAAAAAAAAAGTATTTGCAATGCTGAAGAATTAGGCATAAGTTGTTGCATAAAGAAAAAAAAAATTCCCCAAACCTGTTTTTCAAAACTGGCAGTGTAAAGAAGGCAGCATTGGAAGTGTTGTTTGATATATCGATAATGCCACAAACCCGCCACAGCAGACTAATACTTCTGCGCTCTGGCTACGAGGTTCATTGCTGCCAGCGCACGGAAGTAAAACGCTTAATACAGATCATTTAGAAAGCCTGTAAAATTTGTTTTTCGGTTTTATAATTGATCAAGATTTCCCCTCGCTGTGCCATAACATTATTCCAGATGTATCTCTGCTAAACATGCCATCCGTTTGAACTGAACCGGACAGAGACCACCTAGGTTTAGTGTTACCATAGCAGCCTTTTAGAAAGTATAAATTTATTAACAACTTTAGCCTAATCCCAAGAAAGCCCAACAGTCAGAATTCATTAGGAAGTTTACTAGAGGGTACCATTACACCCATGCCTTTAAGAGTTTTAAAAGTCCATATATAATAATATCTATATATATTTAAGAGTGAATTTGGATTGCCTGAGTAACAGCTGTCTGGCAAACGGGACACGATGGCGTTTCCTTTTCACAGATTTTGTTGGCACATTCCAKGCAGAAGAGATTGTGGCCACAGGGGACTAGGGCCGCAATGACTTCGTTCTCGAAGCATATCACGCAGTCGTGCTTCCGCCGCGACTCGGGGGGCGAACTGGAGGTGGAGCCACCGTTGGAAGAGGAATAGCTGTTGGTACCATTAGAAAAAGCAGGGATGTATATTGGAAGGCCAGCTTGGTTGCCTGTGCTAGGTGGGTCACTTCTTACTCTCCTAGCGAGAGGATGTTCCAGACYTTCCGGAAACGTCGGTGACAGACGAGGAGTAGATGGCTGACTCCCTCTTCGCTGAGGCTTGACATTACCAGTAGGGTCGCCACCAAAGCCAGAGAGTGGGTTTACAGGTTCGAAAGGGGTCCAAATGGTTTGGGAAGGTGTTGGTAAGGAGTCATATGCAGGAGAGTCGACTGCCAGATCTTCTGTGCCCACTGAAGGCAGCGTTTCTCCAAACCAAAAGTTGCCTGTGCTGAATGGACTTGTTGGGCTGAAGTCAGCCAATCTATTGCTTCCAAAATAGGAATCCGTGGAGCCACTTCCCAAGGAGCTGGAGCTATCATTTCTATAATTAGAAATCATTCTGGTGCGGCTAGGAGGGACTGGATTAGAAGTAAGCCAAGCAGATCCAAGAGTGCCTCCTTCAAAGCTCACATCTGTACCATTGTAATGGAAATCGTTTTCTTCGTTCAGCTCAATGTAGTTTCCAGTACGCATGGCTATATGCATCTCAATTTCCTCTCGGGCGCGATCGACGTTTTCGGGCATTCCTGTAACTTCAAAGACGGGCTCCTTGTCTCTGCTGGGAGTGACTATGTARGTGTGTGTCTGCTGCTGAATTCTTTTGATTGTAGCTCCTTTAGGTCCAACCACTAGCCCAACTACACGGTAAGGCACCCTGACTTGGACTGTCGTCTGACCCGGTAGGTTGGGAGTACACGGCAAMCCTCCCAGGGCAGGACCGTTTTTGTTGCGCGATGCTCTGATCATGGAGAAGTGTTCAGCAGCTGAGAGAATTTCCCTTTTGGCCATGGCTACATCCTCTTTTCGTCCAGTGACAACAAAGATGGGTTCTTCTCCACGAACGGGGGTCTTAATATACGTATTTGTCTTGGCCCTTAGTGCTTTTATTTTGCAACCTGTTTAAAGGAAACACATGCAAGTTTAGCAACAAGTCTAAGTTTAGAAAGCCACAAGAAAGCAATCTATTTTAAGCTGAGAGTTTCAAGAAACTGCAGGGTGAAACCAGAGGCAGCTGTTTTTATGTCTGCAAGCCACACTAGTGAAAGCGGTAACAACTTTTACTTATTATTTCCAAACAGATCTCTGGCACTTAAAGCCACAAACTGTTTCAGCAATATTTGCTGGGCCATTTTTGTCCATCCTCTCCATTGTTCCTATTAGACGGTGAATCAACGTGCGTTGCTTTTCCTCCTTGACATCAGATATATTCATGGTTATCCTAGGGACAGTGGTGGATTTATATATATATTTTTTCATTTGTTGGGTATCCTTCAGTTATTTCTAAGATTAAGCTAAAAGCCTCCATTTCCATTCAAAATGCTTCCAAAAGGAGTAAAGGCTTACAAATACATACGCATGTACTTAAATCTGCTGACACCCCAACCTTTTACTGAAAAGTGTTCAGTAAAAACAAATCAAATATTCACAAGTGAGGGAAGGGTCTGTATCACAACTGCATAGGATGGAGATGGAAGCGATTTACTGAGAATTCTGCATTTGCTTCCTCTTACCGGTAAGTGTTATTGCAACCTTACTCTTCCCTGTGGGATGAAATAGCCACTCCTTGAACTGTCAAGTACGAGTTAGAGCAGTTTTTGTTACACGCGGCAAGAGCCCCATGTAATACTATGTGCCTACGAGGAATTTTTCTTGTTAGTTATGTAAATACAGCCTGAAAGATGAGCAGTTAATGAAACCTTTGTCTTTGGTTTTGGGAGCTGAATTACAAGGTTTGCTAGGACACAGTGACAGCTGGCTCTTTCCTACGACGCTTACAGCGTTTTGGCACGGCACGTACATAAGCACCTTTACCCATTCTAGGACTGAAAAAGCAGGTAGCACAGAATTAAAAAGCACGTCCATGACACGCAGGACTGTCCGCTGGATTCAGTTCTAACTCAGYTCAGCCTATATTCAGGTGAATTGAAAAGCAAGTCTCACCAGCTACCACTTCAAAGGGAACCTCATCGTGAAAGGACCATAAGCAACGTTTACAGACCAAGCGTTTTAAGTATCGCTTCACACGCGGACTGAAACGTGTCCCCATTTTCCTGATTCACTTTGAGCATCTCCTGGCGCTCCGTGGGTATGCCAAATGATCTCTCAAATTGGCCTTTTTTCGATCCCTTCTACCTAGGGACGTCATTTCTACAATTCAAAGGCCACTCAAGTGCGCTCTGTTCAGGACAATCTGCTAATAAAAACAGCAAATACGTGGATGCTGCTGGGAATACAGGGAAGGGAAAAGTCTCTTCTCCCCGGGCGCCGGCATGCATGCACGCAGCACGGCCAAAGGCTGAATCTAACAGCTTTTTGCTTCCAGGACAGAGCTGGGGAGGAAGTCCACCATCTTTAGCAGGGGCTCCACCAGCCGGGAGGGCTGCAGGATAGCAGGGGCCCTACCTCCACCAGAAAGCAGGCAGCGAAGTACGGCAGGGGTGCAGGGGAGGGAAGAGGTTAGGCACAACCGGATTCCAGCAGAAGAGAGCTAATGGGCGCTCAAGAGTCAAGCCGTGGAGGATTAAAGCATCTGCAGGGAAGAGCAGAACCAGAAGCCTCAACCCTTCGCAAAAGCCCACCCAGCAGGGTGTTAACACGCTCCCAGGTTAGAGGAAAAGACAGAACTCTGACTTTAGATGCCTTACGAAAGCAGCAAAGAATCGATCTTTCGAAGCCATTACATTTCTCTGCATTTAATGAAGATGACAGCCCATAATTTAGGCAATTTGCCTTTACTCCCCCCGTCTCTGTGTTTGCATGGCGACTGCCCACTGCAAGCAAACGCCCCAGCCCACTTTGTTTCCGATGCCTTTGCAGTTACTCAGAAAAGAGGCAGCCGTGCGGAGCCTGCCTGCCGGCACGAACAGGACCACAGCGATCCCCAGTGTGGTGCTGCTGAAGCTCTCGCCATAAACCCTTCTTCACCGGAGCACCTAAAACCAAAGTCAGTTGGCTGATGTGCAATTATTCTTCAATTTACACAAATTACTTTTGTTTCCTCCTGTATTCTTGATTTCATAGACTGCAGAACAAGCATTAAAAAAAAAAAAAAAAAACTAGGAGCACCTACCGTGTGTACTTCTTTAAGTTCTTTATTATAAATCATGCTTCAGAGCCTGTCTAATTCTAGCTTCCAAAGTGCCTTGCCAAACTTCATAGTTTACATCTTAGACTAGGTTTTCCTGATGATTTAGAACCTRAAATTCAGCTAAAAGCTTGCGCCTTCAGCTTCGTTTCTCATTTCAGCTGAAAACTCCCAGAGATTGCTTTTTAACAGCTACCTTTCCAAACAATTCAGATTTAAAGAAAAGCCTTCTCACCCTTCTTTCTCAGGCTGCAGAACAGCACATTGACCAAGATGGGCAGAGCTTTTCTTTTAAGGTATGAGTCACAAACCTAGAAAGCGCAGGCCAAAAGCTGCCTCAATTCCCAGTAGCGCTAGAACAATACTTTTAAACATCTCAAAACTGGCTTCAAAAGAAAGCTGACTCCACAGACTGTCAAGGTCAACTCTCAAAACTTTATCTGAAAAGTTAGAAAGAACTGAAGGAAATTGCCACATATGAAACCTGAGATTTCTGAATGAGTCGGTCAACACCAGCTCAGTGTTGTTTGCAGGGAGCAAAAAAAAACCCACAGCAGACTACTGTAGAGACAGTCACATCAAAACACAAGGTCAATAACCCCACGAGAGAGTTCCATTAGGATGATCTTGCTATTTGCTTTTACTCAGCCTCCGTTTCCCATCCGCTTTTATTAGTCACTCCCGAGGTGGTGATACAAAGCACTGCTGATTCCATCCCCTCGCTTACTTTACCCCATCCAGACATGCTGCTTCCAAGCCGACACAAAATCAGCCAGATATGAAGTCATGTGGCCACCATATGAATCAAGAAGTTTCTCAATCTCCTGAGCTCGGATGCAGAAACTCAAAAAGGACGAGAGGAAAAAAAACAAAAAAAAGATACAACACCCCATACTTCTGCAATAAATCAGATTATTGTATCTGAGATTTTGAAATGCAGAAAGATAGAAAAACTTGAAGGGGGGGGGGAATTAGGCTGAATCTTTGCTCTAATCAAATCTTATATAGTTATTATTATTATTAGGACAACCAAAACCTTCCTAATTAAGCAYTTGGGTGGCTTTACTGAATTCAGATGGAACGTCTCATGTTATTAAAGCAATAGCAAAACTGCTGGGTTTTTTTTGGTTTTCTTTTTTTTTGAAGTCAGACGGCTGTAACAGCAAGATCTCCACAAAGACCCCAAAGTAGACCACTTTACACTGCTTCCACTTGATACAGATTATTTCGGCAGTACAAGCATTCATCACAAGCACCCAGTCGTAAGCGTATGCTGGCACAGTTAAAGCAGAAGAAACTTAAAAGTTTAGACAAAGCTTTAGCACTTGTCCGCTTAAGCAGCACATGAAGAAGGGAGTCAAGACTAGAGCCCCGAAGGTGGTACTCTGTTGATGGGCATCGTTCTTGTCGTGCCTCCTCCCCGCTTTTCCCTGAAGAGGATTATTTGACCAAACGTTTTAAACGCACTGCGAACGCTATACTCCCCAAGAAACCTCAGAGCAGCTCCAGAGGAGGCTATCGTTTACCTCGCCTGCTATCATTAAGACTATCTAGAAGCAAAGGCTAACTTTATCGCAAGTGTCCTTCAGAGCTGTCATTTTAGAGGCAACAGGTCTAGATGCAAAAGACAGGGACATGTAGTTAGTGATTTTGCTGAGCTTTTACTCCACAGAGTGGAGTAGTTTCAACCACGATGCCCCAATTTAAAATTATCRAGTACTTTCTTAATAAAAAGACTGGTATGAAGTGATCGGGATTGCTTCAAGTGAAAGAGGAGCAGCAGCCACAGCGCACACGCAGTGCTCGCTAGTTATGCAACAACAGCTCAGACTTCGCTTCAACTTTTACCTTTCAACATCATAAACAGGATGAGATACGTTAAACCAAGCGTCAGGCGATTCACGCCGCTGGGGAAACTCCCCAAACGAGCCGATGCAGAGCTAAGCGGCCACGAAACGCGGCAGCAGCCATGGGAAGGCTGCGTGCGCCTGCCTCACCCGATCCAAGAGCCACCTGGAAGAGCAGCAAGTCCTGCATCCCACAAACTCCTCCTGCGTGCGGCCGCAGCAGTGTGACCCCCGTCCTGCTTGGCGAAGGTGCGAGGATTGATTTGTAGAYGCAGATCCCAGTTCATCTAAAGGGAAGTCTGGAACTCGCTGTGGGCAGAACTTCAGTGAAAAGAACAGTCTCTGTGAACCATGAAGAAGTCCAAGGAAGAGACCACTTTGTGCCGTTTCCCTGCTACTGACAGGGTACCTAGCTAAGCGGGTCAAAATTACAAACCTCTTGGATTTCTTTAGATGCACGAAGCCTGTGGGAAGATGCCAGGCTGCTGAGGCTGTAAGAGCAAGCGGGGAGAAGTCACATTAGCGCTAATTCGTCTCTCGCGCAGGCGGCAGGGCCGGCGGGCAGCCCGGCTGGAATTTGGCATCCTTCGCCTTGGCCCCAGAGCAAACACGGGCAAAGTACTGATCCCGAAGAGATTGGCCTCGGCAGCCTGGTTCCGCTAACGAGAAAGCCGTAGTTCACAGGAATATATTTTTCAGCAGCTTCCCCCGTTATCTGATGCGAGGCAATACCGTATTACTGCCCCCACTCTGAACACAGGCGTGAGCGCTCTGACCACTGATTTTGTAACACATTGACACCGAGCAACGAGGTTGTGACAATAATTAGGGACGTCACCTCGGAATGATTAACTGCTAGAAGAGGCACGGATAATCCTTCGCCTAGGAGGGAAGGGCAGGGAACCGGCCCCTTGCAGAACCGCCGCCGAAGGTGCAGAATCGCAGCGAGCGCCAAGGAGACGAGGCAGGGAAGTGTTTTCTATGAACCCGCAACTTTGCTGCRGGGAAACAGCTTTGCAGGTGGAGTCTGCTCAGCTGCCGCAAGCTTTAATTGGGAAATCAGGATTCTCGCTGCCAAGGTAGCAAAGCGCTCGGAGCGGTGGAAGCACGTGGAGGCACTGAAAGGCCCCGTGGCTGTCCCAGGGGTAACAGGGGTCTGCGGAGCACAGCACTGCCCACCTGATTAATAAGCAAAGAAACAGAGAAGACAGCCTATCTGAGTAAGAATGAATGCTCTAAAAAGTTTTCAGAAGAGCTCTTCATGCCCACTGGTGTCTTTTTTTTTTTTAATTAAACATATGGATATGAAACTGCATTTGGATAGAAACTGAAATTCGATTCTAGATTGTTTAATAGTTAAACCTCCTGAAGTGGTCTGGATTTACAAAACATTAAGACCAGCGTATTCTTGGCACTTAGCAGTCAGTTATTAGGGTCATAGGAAACACTATCTGTACTCTGTTCAGGTCACAGACTGAATCTGGTTACTACGGCCTCTAAACCTAAGATCAGCTAATTCATCTCACACCTTGGTTTTATTCATGGATTGGAAGATTTCAAGTCCTGATAATTTTTTTCAACTGGTTGTTAAATGTAGTTGGTTGATCCAAGCAAAACGAAGAAAGTAATTTCTCTACACTTGTAAAAGATGCTGACCTGTCCAAAAACCTAGATTTGTATACTCAAGACAATAATTTCCCACCCATTCAGCATTTTCATTTTAGGAATGAGGGCTGTAAAAACACAGTTTTTACATTTTAAACAATTTTAAGACACTAGAAAGCCTAAACTTGGATACAGATTATCAATTTCAAACACAACTTTGTAGAAGTAAGTTCTCATTTATTTTATCCAGCCTTCTCTACAGCCAGAGGACAAGCTCGCAGAGAGACCTTACCACAAGCAGAATATCCATCCTGAAACCCAGACGAGGTCAACCAGCAACAGTCTTAACAACTTCCCATTAGCATTCTATAGTATAGCTAATAGTCTGATCATTATTTGGGTTAATTAGCCAGTAAGATTGGAGCTCCCATGTGAAAATGAGACATGATTTATGCCAACAAATTGCTAACAAATATGAATACATCAAGAGACGGACACAGCTTGCTGCTGTGRCTTGCTCAAGCTCACAGAGCAGGCACTGACAGATCTGGAAACAGAAAATGACAGTCCCCAAAAAAGAAAAGGACAAGCTATACATGAGAGCATGGATATAGGTAGATTTTGAGCAACAGCTGCTCTGTTCACCTGTTAAGCCAAAGCAATCTAATTCCCTGGTGGTATCTAAGCTAAGATTCCTTGTAGGCGGCCATGAGAAACAGGCAAGTGAAGCTGACAAGGTTGCAAGATTAATGTCTCTAGGCAAAGGCTTTTCCCACAGAGTACTCAAGACCACTGGTATGTGCCCCTATGCTTCAACTGGTAGTATTTTTCAAATGAAATTTCCAATTTATCACCATAGGGATGYTTCATAATGAGAATCCACAAAGCAGAGCTTATTTTCAAAATTACAGTCCAAAACGAGATACTGATACCATTACAATACAAAACCTGGGAGCGAAGTTCTGGCGCTCCGCTTTTGAGTAGAGCTATATTAATGCTTTAGACAAGTGCTTTACATTGTAAGTGCTGTACATGGGTAATACCTGTCTTTCACTTCCAATTGTAACAACAACACAAGCAGCAATGCCACAAGTAGGTAAATCACASAGAGCACGCAGGACAGGAGAAAGGACAATTCAAGTTACAGCCACTCTGACAGGTTACTCCTGAAGAAGAGATGATGATRTACAGGTCTTTCAAGAAAAATAAAAACAAGTGCATTTTATACCAAAGGCATTTCTCCCCACCTCCTGACCCYCTCATTAACTCACCACTGCAATCAAAGGCTTTCAGTTACACTGCAGTTACCAAAATCCCTGTGCCTAACTACGGAACATTTCTATAAGACTCATTCTATACATAGCAACCTACACTACTTCCATTATAATTTTGCCATTCTTGCCCATTTCTAAGGGCTGACCACCTTTTTTGCGACGGCTTTGCATTTTTGCACGTATGAATACAGAGATGATGTACGACTTCATTACTTGCAATCATTCAGCTGGGAACTGAAATGCAGAAAGCAAAAGGGSTTTTTAGGCAAGATGCTTTCTGGACAGCAAGCTCTTCAGCACCAGCTTTCGGTTTCTGCACAGCCCCAGCGCAAAGCACCCCAAGTGCTGACTGAAGTAAGAGGCACCATAAATAGAGCCAGGGATTCCTCCCCGGGCTGCACGCGCCAGACGCTGGGAGCCACGCGGGCCTGGGCTTGCCTAGGTACCGGGTAGGGAGACAACCTGGAAATCTCAAGTACGTACCTTAAGCAAAAGCCAAGGCGTCACAGTTAAGCACTCAGCAATGCCAGACCACAGAGAGCAAGTTATCTGGACTTTGTCTGGCCCTGTTGCTGCCGAGCTGACAGATGGAAGAAGGAGGAAGCAGTAAAAGTCACAGATACGTTAGAGAAAGGTCCTCAGGGGAAGCCTGCTTGCTGAAGCTCCTGGGGATTTTTATCTTTTCTGGAAAACAAAACCGCCCTGCTTCAATAAGAGCGTATGCAAACTTTTATTCAAGAGGAGGCTTACATATTTACCCCAATCTGGCTAAGAACAAAGCAGTCTGCCTGCAGACTGTTTCCTTCTGTACGTCAGGTTGGGACAATTTATCCAATTAGCAGTTGCACAGAGAGAGGAATACTCCAATTCCCAAGACAGATGGCAACTCAGTAAACAAGTTACATGTAGCAAAAGAGCCAGAGGGCAGCAACTTGTATTATTAATTACTCGTGCTATGCTAGCACCAGATCTCTAATGCAGCAGCAGCTGCCGAGCAGAAGCAAAAAAGATACAACAGCAGAAGAATGATAGCATGAAAGAGGGAGTATTTCCCACAGATCAAACGGCTATAGGGGAAAAATAAGCTGTCTTCACATAAGAACCTTGATCTAGTGTGATCTAGTGAATGAAGCGGATCGCCGTGAGCGCACAAGGAAGCGGGACACGGAAAGGGACCACCGCYCAACTTGCCTTTCGGATAGCCAATAAAAGGAAGAGCACAACAAATCATGCGAGTCTTCATCTATATCAAATAGCTCAGTTTCAAGGCTGCCAACAGAACTGTGTTTTTAAACACGAAGTTCTACGRTATATTGTCCAAGTGTAAAATGAACTACAAGGCAAAAAAAAAAAAATAGGGATACTGTGTCTTTGTTTGAGCAAACAGCAGAGAACTTTGTGCAGGCGGCAGCGTTACTCACACCGGCGAGGGAAACGGGGTTCTCGGACACAGGCAAGATCTTATGAGCTTAAAGGAATACCTGAACGAGAGAGGAGGAAGACAACACTCTTTAAGAGCACCTGAAATTGGAAACAAAGGCTTCATTTAGAGCTTCCTGGCCTTCCGCTTTAATTAAATAAAAATCCTTTAGCACTTGGCAGTCTGTTTTGGGGGGTTATGGCAAGTTTGCAACCCTATCCCAGAGAAAGGTTTTTTTTTGCTTGCAATGTGGAAATGGCCCTAAGGGGGGGGGGGCAGGGGAGGAGTAGGGAGAGTACTGCATTAAGAACAAATTTAAGACTTTTGAGACATCTAACAGTTTTTTGTTTGTTTAGAAGTATATTTCTCTTAGTACACTGTGGTTTGAATTTCTGGAAAAGAGAAGGTAATGGCGAAGAAGAATATACAGAGAAGCTTACAGGATCTGCTGACTTTACCGACAACTTAAAATCTATCACTGTTTTCCATGACATTAAAACAGGTTAATCTAGCTCAGGCTGGAAGTACATTAATACGGACTTCTTTTGTAAGTTTATGTTGTTAACTTAAAACATACCCTTTTAGTACGCTGCAGCTTTACAGGAAAAGCAGAAGGACCAGAAGAGGAGAAATTAGTATTTCAGGTTGCAAGATTTTTATTATTTTAATTTCAGCTTTACCCAAACATCTTACTTAGGCAGGTCTTCACTTCTGGTACTCGTACTTAAAAACCTACAGCGTTTTTGGCAGACTACACAAAGAGAGAAAAACCTAAATCTCGAGCGTACACYGTGTTTGGTGTGCTTCCCACCCAACAAGCCAAACAAGAGCAGCATTTAGGATTTAGGATCCCAGCTGGAGAACCTGTAACTTTCTGACAAGCTCTGCAGCTTGGGCTGGATCTTTACACAGCTCAAACAACAGATAGCGGCACTGAAGCGTTGTTTCTTACGTAGTACCAGAACCACAGGCCGCTGAAGCTTCAGCAGCGGTTTCAGACTTCAGCAGACCATGGTAGCATGTTCATGTGCTTCAAGTCCTGAAACTCCAGACTCCAGCCTGAGTGTGTCAACTTTAATGTTGAGTAATGATGAAAAACAGCCTTTATAGTGGATTTAAAAAAAAAAAAAAAAAAAAAGCTTAAGTTATCTTTCAGGCTTCAGAATAAGCCATTTAATAACCTACTTGTGGTAGAAGATGAGAAAAAGTGCAACTGCCTTGTCAACTTTCTTTTAAAATAATGTAGCTGAGCACCTTTCTTTTAAATGTGAACTTAATTTGTGATCTTCATTGTACGTGGTGATCAGCTGACCCCGGGACTGAGATATGTAATCGCTTCAGTGATACAAGTTAAACTTACTCTTTGAAGTGAAAATCTTAAGCATCCAGTTTTGCAAAACAGTATCCAGACTACTTAACTAGAGTTACATGCTGACTACYTCTTACAACTCAGCCTTCAATAACCAATCAGCAGCAAATAAATACAGTTATTTAGTAAGATTACTGCAACAGATCTACATATGAAACCAGACATTTAGTTCTTTCTGAAAGAACTATAATTACCCTACCATAGGACACCTATATACTGTACTCAGCTAATGTAAGTACGAGTAAATTTGTTCCAGGATCGTTTTAGATTGTTTCCACTCCCCAAGACTGAGAGCAATTGTTTTTACTTGGCTGTCAGCTATGTCAGATAGTTATCAGCCAGATACTTACCAGATTTTTTTTTTTTTTGTTTCAAATTACAGGACTATTTTAAGTAAGGTAATCTTTTGCTCAGGAGCCCACATTCAAATAGCAAAAAGGGAGTCCAAGATCATTAAATACACATTAAAAAAAGTGGTATTTCAGTTGCGAGGCTGTCTCATGCAAAGAGGATTTGTCATTATCGATTCAAATCAGCAAAACAGGATGATATCATTCCTCCTCCTCTTACTCATGGGGGGGTTTGGAGACTCCTGCCTGGTTTCAACTTCAAGTTCTGCAGTCATCACTCAGTGCGAACTATTCTTACACAAGGAAGAGAAGCGTTAGACTTCAGAGTTAAGTAACTCCAACCTGATCGCTGTCTTGGGGGGGGAAGAAAAACAAAAAACCACACACTACTGACAGCTTTCAGTGATGTAAGCACTTGGAAAATCATGTTGTTCTGACAGTCCTAACGCCAGAACGGGTTAGCAAACATATTCTGACAATCATCATCTGGCTCCACATTTAAGAAACTTACTTAAGACTGGAGATAGTTAATGCACTCAAAGATGCAAGAGATCTCTCTAGGACAAACTTCTGTCCCTTCCAGCACCTTTCAGGTTTTCCATTCACGTTTTTAAAGGCCACCCTTCTTATTGCATTACTGAAAAAAGCTTTTAGTGCTTTAATGTGACATTTTTCTCAGTGTAAAGGGAGAACTGGGGGCACTGAAGATTCCAGTTACACTTGCCAAATCCTTCTCAACTCGTCAAGGCCTGCCAGGCCACGGCAGAATTGCCGCAGAAAATCACCATCAGCACGTTTATCTATAGGAACAAACTCTCAGGTGATCCACAGCAGACTTTTGCAAGTCTTCCATGTGATTTAGAGAGTAAGGCAAAAACTCTTAAGTTCAATCTCCAGAGATCTTTTTAGTTTGGCTACGTGCTAATATAATTTGGGGTATGCTCCCTTATCTCAGCTCTTCTCAGGCTAACAACAAGGTCACCGCACCAGAGATGCGGCTTTCTTGCTACCAATTCTCAAGAGCGCTTTCTCCAACCTTTTCTTTTTTCTTTTTTTTTTTGTTAAATAAAACAAAAACAACTTTTATACCTACTGCTACTGACAGCAAAGAAAGTTCTGATTAGCACGATGATGCCGGCCAGCTTTCTGACGGCTGGATTCAATGGCTCGCTCGGATTCATACAGGAAGTCTGTACAATGCCATGAATGGAATCTAGTTTTCCTGGCTCCCAGTCACATGCCTTAACAAGAATAAAAGGATACAAATATCTTTTCCTTTGTTGTTCACCTTTGAGATCCCTCCACTTCAAAGACTACAAAGAATTACATTATACTACTCCAACCGGTGCCTGTCAGCTTCTTTTTCTGGTGGGGAGGGCAGGGGGAGTGAGTCAAGGTTGAAAACATTTGAGATGGTTTTAAAAAACCATAAGCTTTAGAAATATTAATTTATTTTTTATTTTTTAAGAGAAGAACAAATCTTATCTAAGCCCTTTTCAATATTTTTTTTAAGGTGATGTAAAGGCTTCCGGTAGCAACACATTAAAATATTGTCTCAGTAAAACAGCAGCTTCCAATGCAGCTTTGTGTATGCAGGAAAGCCATAAATTGCAACTTATATTTCAGGCAGTCTACACCCTCCGCAGCTGCGGCACCCCACATTTGAACACAGCTCCCAGCGCACATTTGGTAAGTGCAGCTGCACAGTACTTCCAATTATTCCTGCACTTGTGTATAAGGGCTACCCATGTGGGAATTCGCAATACAGGTACCTAGAGCGGGGGTTGTGGGAGCACCACGTCGCTGTCTGAAGTGCTATGTTTATTTTTAAAACTTGCACGTAACTGAAAAATGCCAAATGCAAAAGCCATAAGGTTTTGCTTGGCTACAGCTCTCTTAAAAATCAGGGGCTCCTTCGGTCTGATAAACAGTTAGTGTCTGGAAATTCTCTTCCCCTATGCTAAAAATTAATTTTGGATAAAGAATACTGTGGAATTCCTATTATCATTATTCTTTCAGTTAGGAGGTTAGTACTTACAATAAACATGCTTTCAGACATAGCAGTGAGGCCTCCAAGAAAGCCCAGGTCAAACTCWGCATTCCTGGTATTTCAGACCTAACGTTTTGGGGGTTGCAGTCAGTGCAAGTTCTTGTTAGACATTGCAAAGCCAGCAACAGAAAGAATATAAATTTAATCTTCGTGGAAAAACCCATCAGAAGCAACCTTTCAATTGCATCATCCTTACATAATTACATATTAAATAAAGTATTGCACAGAGAAGCCAGGCATAAAGTTTAAGCAGAATCAGTTCGAGACAAAGCAACTGGTTACGAGGGACATTAGGAAGAGAAGACGCAGCGTCTCCATCCGTAGAGAAAGCGGAGCGATGGGTGCGGGACGCGGCTCCGGGGAGCCTCGCCGCAGGCAGAGCTGCGCTACGGCCGATGACGCTTTGCTCCGCGAGGGCACGGGCGCACGCAACACCGGTGCGAGCCAGCGGGACCTCCCCGCGCCCGCGTGACGGGCCCACGCGCAGGCACGGCTCTGGGCAATAAAAGGAGATACCTAGCTGCTATTTCTAAGAAACTTGGTGAAGATTCAGCTGCACTAATACAAGTCACATATTTAGCTTCTCTGAGCGCTAAGTTTTTCAAGTGAGAACTTTGAAGGACCTCCTTAAGCAATGCTTTCATGCAAAGATACTTGGTAACAATAAAAAAAAACAAAAAACCAACCAAGACTTCTCTCCACCCCTTCTGCTCATTCCTCTTTATGACTATAGTTCTTTTTATGACCTGACCCTCTCCACAGAGGCTAAATATTTTATCACAAGCTAAGCGGGGGTGACATCAGATAAGAAATAAAAGCAGAAGAAGTGAACGAGCTGCTCAGGAACAACGATCCTATTTTTATGCAAACCCCTTTGTCTTGTTTTTAAGTGACTCAAAGTTCCCAAGAATACACTACAGAGAACAATCCCGAGCTGGTGAAGAATAAACAATATCGTCTAATAGGTCCTCAAAGTCCAATATTCTGCATTTCTCTTTTAGACAATTGTAGCAATACCAGTTTTTCAGTTCTGTTTTCCATTCCCTCCCCCCCATCCCCAATGGGGGGGGGGGGGTAAGCAAGGCCTTTAGTCATTCAAGCATTATTTCTTGGAAAAGATTYTTTTTTGCTTCCGATCACGAACGGCTCGCCTGCTTTCATGGGCACCCTTGCAAGAAAGCTGCCTGACCAGCTTGCAAGGGTTGATGTCCCTTCGCTAACACCAAGTTCTAAAATATTTATATGTTGTTAAATAGTAGCATGACTYTCCGGTACATTTGAACCAACATGTGCCGGTTTCCACAGTTTGAACTTTGGTTTTCCCTTGACACACACAGCACCCTCCCTTGACCCAAACCGCCTAAAGCCTACGGTGAGAAAACACAACCCTACTGAAGCACTGGTGCTTAGCGCGTGCCTCTTCACTAATACATTGGTTTAGACCTATTTTACTGCATGTTCCATACTTAGAAAACCAAAAAACCCCACCTCACAAACTCACACGGAGGCCAGACGCAGCTTAACAGCTCGCTGTCTGATCTGATGAGCAAAYGAGAAACCAAAGCCCCAAACCAACAGAGTTTGGTAAGGCAAAAAGGGAAGAGAGAAGCGACTTACTTGTCTAAATTTACACACCCACACTTGACCCTGTTCAGCACTTTGTTTCACCTATTAGGAGCGCTTTGGAAATTAAGGGAGGCACTTTCCAGTTGACTGGCAGAAAAACGGTGCGGAAAGGCATCCTGCTGCCGCCGGGGTGACACCACGCGTGAGGTCGGCGGCGACCGTGACATCGCAGGTGTGACGATAGCACGAAACCGTCACAGAGACGCGAGGTTTGGAGAGCGAGCGAGCAAGTGCGAGCGTGCGCGAGGCAGGGCGCGAAGGCGAGAGCGGCCTTCGGTCCGGTGCGGGCAGCTCGGCTCGTTCCCTTCCTTGGGCCGCCGGACCCGGCCCGTCGCGAGGGAAAGGTGCGGTGACCGCCCGAGCCGGCGTCCCGCATGGCGGGCTGCTTGCACCTGCTAGAGTCCGGCATTCGGGACACGGTCTAGAGCTCTTAAGAAGAAATAATAATAATAGTAATAATAACGAAATGGATGTTTTAAAGGCCAGAAGGTGAACGCCACCGGAAAGCACAGCTAAGCGCTAGCAGCCGGACCAAAACACACCTTGCGCTTCACAGTGCCCAAACGCCCTGGCGTGATACTCACCCAAAAGCACCGGTCTGACCCAATCCTGCGCTCGCCCCTTCCCCGGCCCCCCCCCACCCCCCGGGGCAGCGCCGGCCTCGCACCGTCCCCTGCACCCTCCGGGGCATGGAAAAAAGGGTGTAAACGGGGCTGTTCCCCCCCAAACCCGGGGATTGGGGGGGGTGGGGGAGGGGGCACCKTCCATTTTGTGTCCCCCCCCCCCCSCCCCCCSCGGGACTCMCCCTGGCGGCCCACGATCTCGGCCACATGCTCGGAGCTGGGCACCGGCACGCACTCGGTGGTGTTGACGCTCTTGCGGCGGAGCAGCGCCGCCTGCTCGCCGGGCAGGCTGCCGGCCCCGCCGCCGCCGCCGCCGCCGCCGTAGGCGTGGGACAGCACCGCCGCCATCATGCCCTGAGGATCGTCCGCCCCGTACAGCGCCCCCGCCGCCGCCGCCGCCGCCGCATCGAAGGGGGGCGAGAGCAGCACCGAGCCCAGGCCGGGCAGCAGCGGCGGCGGCTGCGAGGAGGGCGAGGAGAGCAGCAGCAGCGCCGCCGCCTCCTCCTCCCCCACCTCCTCCTCCTCCTCCTCTTCCTCGCCCGCCAGCTCCTCCTCCAGCTCCAAGTCCCCTTCGTCGCCGGCCGCCGCCTCCTCCTCCTCCTCCTCCGCCCCCCCCGCCCC